>NW_004524600.1:16006021-16012317 GCF_000260255.1 Octodon degus
AATGAATAGAATGATTTGTTCTAATGGTGTTTGTAAATAGGATCTCAAGTCCGCATCTTGTACAGCAATTAACCACTAAGAAGAATATATGCAGTGTACTATTTGTTGAAACTGTACTTCTGATTTGATTTGAAACTGTCTCATTGCTATCTGTTTATCAATAAAATTTTGAAAAAAAAATCAAAGCCTATTAAAAAAAAGGAAAGACAAACCATGATGTGGAAGTAAGAAATGAAGAAAGGAAAAAATATATGTACAGACAAGTTAGTTAAGATTGTTACATAGCTAATTCCTCTCAGTTCATTAAAAAGAAAGTCTTGTGCTAGTATGGCATACATAAGATAGTATACATATATATTCTACTCTGAATAACTACTAGGAAGACAACAATACACAGTGTATCATCTATTACATAAAGACTGTTGTAATAACCTGTTTTGAAACCTGGTTTCATTTTAATAATTATCATATATATATATATTAATACATATATATATAAGTTGTGCTATTAATTTCTAGTGGTTTACTGAAAGAAATAGTGTTTAATTGTTTGATCAATCTTGCATTTTTTATATATGGTAAATTGAGCAACTTCATTGAAGATAACAATATGTAATATAGCAATTATTGTTAATTTGCTGTCATCTTTTGAAATTCTTTATCACTTTTATTGTCTTTGTGTTGTTTTGTTGTTATTTTGGTTTTTTTTCTTCTTCTTCTTGGAAATAAAAAGATTTTTACAGCAAAAAAATAAATAAATAAAAAAGAAAATCGATCCAGATTATTCATCACCATGTCACTAAATCACTGTTTAGTTCAGCTTACATCCTGTGTACAACAGAAGGGCAGCAAAGGAAGGAAGAAGCATTGTATATTGATGTTCATTCCAGAGCAAACCATCTCGCCTTTGGCCAGGTCTATAGCAAATGCCTTTCGAGCATAGTTGTTTTTCTCTTTCTGATAGAGAATTACAAGGCAGAGGCAGGGTTTACACCAGTAAAATGGGTCCCCCCACCATATAATTTTGAGTTAATTCATTTTCTTGACAAAATGGTATATGTGCTGTAGTTTTAATCTGGAATGTCACTCCAAAGCCTCATGAACTCATAAATGGGCTTTTGGAACATGACTAAAGTATGGGGCCATTAGAGCTGACTTATTGTTCGAATGGGGGGTGGCCCAGTTAACTCCAGGGTGTTGGAGGCATGGAATCGAAAGATATAGCTCCCTCCCCAGGCCCTTTCTGTTTCCTGGTGGCCAAAGCTTAAGCAGCTTTCCTTCATGCTGACCTTCCTACCACGCCAGTTCTGGTTTACCTCAGCTGGCTATGGATTGTAAGCATGGATCAAAGAGACCTTTCATCTTGTCCATTGTGGGTTTGGGGTATTTCATCTCAGCAGTGAGGAAGGGACTCAGATAACATAATATACTATTGTTACTACTACAATATTATATGCCACATTCTTGAGAATGTACCTTTTAGCATTAATATGCAATCATGTGTCCAATCTTATAGAACTATATCTGTTAATCCGAGCAACATATTTGACAGTGAATATAGACACTATATCAACCATTGTCAATCAACTGTTTTTGTTCTGAAAATCTGTAACATATGTATTGTGGTATGTTTCCCTGTTTCTGTCATCATTTCTGATTTTTGTTCTTGCTTTTGTCTTTTACTTTTCAAAATGAAATAATAAACTTAAATTTAATTTAAAAAGAGAATATACCTTTAGCTATCTTGTATTTAAAGATGACATTTGACTCTTGAGATCTAGTACATTATGATTGCTTTCATATTTATGATGTCCCAGTTTCTAATCATACTTTAGGTTATGTGAGTAAAAAAATGATTATTTTGTAAAAAAGAAAATGACCTTTTGTTTTTAAATTTTCCATGGGTTTCACTTTAATTTGAAATAAAACACAGGTTTTTTCCTAATCTGTAAAAATGACTTTTTAAATACTCAAAATGCTCTAAAATGTTGTAGATTGTTTCCTTAATTCTATCCAGTTCTAAAACAATAGGGATACAAAGTTTTAAGGATGCTTACAAAGTGCATCACACTTAGCTTCTCCATGAATCTCCAATATATTTTTTTGTTTTTCTTTTTCTTCCCAAAAAGCAATTTAAAAAGTGGAGTCAACATAGAATAAATATTTTGCTTCCCCATCAATTTCAAAGATGGAAAGAGTAGTTTAATGGAGTGTAAGAAATGGTGTCAGTTTTTAAAGATGTTATCAGTGTGGAAGCTTTTAAGGACATTCTCTAATAAAAAAGAAACCAATATAAAAGACTCAGTATTTTTCTTTTCTTTTTAAAAACTATTCTGCTGTCATATTTTACAATCTCCTCATCCCAAGGGGTAAAACCACAGAACCAGAATACTGGCACAATTTTAAGAATAAATGATAGCTCTACAGAGTACTTATTATGTATTGTGGTTGTCTATAGCAATAAAAACCCTTATGAGTATTACTTTTACTTTATCTTTTCCTGTCAATCATATGGTAAGTGACTCAAAAATTAGAATGTTATTAATCACAGAGTAAATATATGCCATTCCCAAAAATGAAACTCACTTAAAATGTTGTTCATGTCAGAAAATGATTTACACAAATTCTAAAGTATTCTAAAAGTTAACTAAAATAAGCACACATTTGAACATATTTCACACCGTGACTATGTACACAACTGCAGAAATCATTAGCCAAAACATTTGTTAAACATAGAAAATTATCACTATTTTCAAGCTAAAGGTAATAAAGCTAGTGAAAAAATCCCCTTACAGCACTTGCAAATTTTTTCATAGGTGGCATGTTACATTGTATTTGAAATTTTTAAAGACTTATAGATGAGCTTTTAATTCAGCAAAAGAATTTCAATAGTTCCACACAAAGATTTATAATGAGGTGATCCTACTTATATAACTTTTAAAATACAAATTTGGAAAGAGCAATGAGTAACTCCAAAAGCAAACGCTTACTCCTTTAACAAATTTTCATGAAATGTTACATAGCAGTTTTTCTTATTATAAAGACTGTGTTTTTATCAAGTAAGAATATTTTGCCTAGCCTTAGGCTGTGGATATTTGTTTCAGTCTTTTTCTCAACATCTTAATCACTTAACATTTTATATTTAAATCCAGAATCCACTCTAAGTTAATTTTTGAATGCTATGAAATTTAATAAGTTTCATTCACTCTGACTCTAGGATATCTAATTATTCTAGCTTTGATTCTTCAGCAGCTGTCCAATTTCACAAGGTCTTGTTTATTGCAGCACTATAGTAAGCCTCAATTTTGGTTACAGTTATTTCCTAAGCTTTAGTCTTCCTTATAAGGTTTGTTATTAGTTAGCCAAGACCTGTAAATTTCATATAAATTTTAAAATATCTTAGCCTGTATCTACAAAAAACTGCGAGGATTTTCATACAAATTGCTTTATACCTTTAAATAAATGTAATAAAAATAGACATATTTACTATGTAAGTAGCATTCCAATCTGAGAACAAAGTGTGTCATTTAAGTTATTGAAATTTTTCACAATAGGTAATTTTCTATGTAAAGACTCTATTTGTGTTTGTTAAATATATGCCTCAATCCAGCTAATAGGAACCTAACCTTTAAATACTATATGGAGTTGTGTTACAATTACAACTTTATATTTCTGAATGACACTACTTAATAATTTGAATATGTAAAATTGCATTAGTTTCTGTAAAACTACATAGTCTTTCTTTTTGTTGACAAATTAGTTCTCTATGACACGCTGTTCTCAAAAGCTTGAAATGTGCCAGTATCCGCAGCAAGAGATGTTTTCTAGTGTCACATTTTTTATGCATTATAGTAGACGGTGTTACCAAGCATGACTTGTTATCAATAAGGATGTAAAGAATTAGAAAATGATGACGCCTTTAGAAAGATAAGTCCCACCAGAGTTATAGCTCAGTAGCACAGTGCCTTCCTGGCAAGCATGAGTTCATGAGTTTGATTCCCAGTATCACAAGTAAATCCAAAATTTATAAAAATAGGGCCAGCCAAATACATCAGTGGATTAAATCTCCTGCTTAGGCAGAGGCAGGGGCCCGGAGTTCGACTCCCTGGCCTGCTGTGCTGGTCCCGCCCCTGGAGCACGCTGAGACAGTGATTGAGACTGAGTGTGGCCGTGCGCCCCTGTAATCCCAGCACTTTGGAGGCTGTAAACAGGAGGATGACTATGAGTCTGATCTTCACAGTGAGACCCTGTACACCCTGTCCTAAATACAAAAAATATATAAAAATCTAAAATCATAGAGTCTAATTATAAGTTAAAGTCATTTTTGCAGATATATTTGCTTATTCTAGTCAAATAAATGAATGAAGAAATGGTCCAAATATTATTTGTGAACATCATCAATGTCATCTAAACCTTTTCAAAGATACAAATTATGATAGACGTATCCCAGTATTTTTACTACATTTACCAACTATATTTTTTACTTCCCATTTTTGTCAGGTCTCAATAACATGTTGACCTGACATTCCAGATTCTGATTTATAGTCCATTTATTTTGGACTATCTTATTAGATCTGATTCTGACTGCTCCTCATTTGTCTTATAAAATTCCCAAAGTCATCTTTTTTTTACTATGTCCTATTGTTCTGAATTTAAATCTTTCCTTTTTAAGTCAAATAGTAGTGCCAGTTGTTACATTCCTTAAATTTTACCTCACTCTTCTCTAATACTATCATTGCATTAAGGAGCTCTAATATGAACATTATTTATTCCTGGAGGATCTACTTTAGGTTGTATAGTCATCACAAAGAAATAAGAAGCCACAACTGTATCTTTTGGAAACCACAATTAATCTTATGCTTCACCCTATTGGGTGACATTAAAAGGCAAGGTGTGATCAAAACAGAATTTGCATTATTAGTTGTGCCTCATTAAATTATGCTAGTCAAGGAACTGCTAGATGAGGGAATTCTGCTCATGCTTTACTTGTCAAACCATGTTCTGTACTTCTGTCATTTGGAGTTGGAGACAGTTTTCTAATGCTCACAAAGCTTCGAACAAGTCAATAGTTACTCAAGTAGCACAAAAGAAGTAGTGCCAACAGGCTGGGGAGATAGCTCAGTGGGATAAGTGCTTGCCTGGCAAGTGCAAGGTCCTGAGTTTGATCCCTGGTACTATAAAAAAAAAAAAAATGGTGCCAGTCACTAAGTTACTTTCTATCTCTAAAATTCTTTTTTTCAATTATTTTTTGTTTGTTTTTATTAAAATTTTATTTTGAAGAGTAAAAACAAGAGCAAGAAAAACAAAAGCAAAGACAGAAACAGGGTGACATATAACAATATATACCTACAGATTTTCAAAACAAGAATAGCTGATAAACAGTGATTGATATGTTTTCTATTTTATCTGTTGTTCAGATTAACAGATATAGTTATGCAAGATGGGACATATGATTGAATATTAACACATGCTTTCAACAAATCTTAAATTTTTGTTCTTCTCTCTCATTTTCTTTCATTACCTTATTAAAAAATTTTACTTTAAAGAGAGTATAATAATACTGAAAATATCATATCATGGGGATATATGTGTGCCATGTTTATAGCAACACAGTTTGTGATAGCCAAATCTTAGAAACAACCAAAATACCCATCACCTGAGGAACTGATGAGAAAGATGTGGTGTTTTATACAATGGATTATTACTCAACTATAAAGAAAAACAAACTCAAAGCCTTTGTAGGTAAGTGGATGCAACTTGAGGCTATAGTCATGAGAAAATTACACCAGACCCACATATGTAAATATCGTATTGTCTCCCTAGTGTAACAACTTAAAAGAATAAATAAAAACTGAAAGGTATGAAAGACACAGTTAAATGGAAAGAAGCACAATTTAAGGATTAAACAATGAAGAGAAAGGAGAAGTTAGGAAATAAGCTAGGGGCAAAACCATACATGTATGTAGACAAGATGGATAAGGCAATTGTCCTAAGACATTCCATCAGGTTTTTGAAAATAGCAGTTAATGGGTAGAATTCCCACCAGGACTAACTCCCTGTGCTGATATCTGTGAACTAGGCAACTACGTTGAAGACAGCAATGTGTAATACTAAAGCCATACTTGAAACACCTGTCATTTTGGTCTTCTAAATGTGTACCATTTCTTTTTTTTTTTTTTTCCCATAACTTCCAATTTATTTATTTTTTTTTTTTCAACAAATAATACACTGCATATATTCTTCTTAGTGGTTAATTGCTGTACAAGATGCGGACTTGTGATCCTATTTACAAACAC
>NW_004524600.1:16019602-16022817 GCF_000260255.1 Octodon degus
CCGAGGGGCTGGGACAGGGTCCGGCCCACGCTGCGCCTGGGCTGGGACTCTGTGTACCATTTCTAATGTCATAAAATTCTTTTTTTTAAAGGCAAGAGAAAAAAATAGAAATAAAAATAAAACAGTGTTTCAAGCCAGGCTAACAGGCTAGTAGCAATTATTAATATTTTATGTATTATTATCTTCATTGTAGCTCCTCAAAGCACAAGATATAGGCATGAAATATTGTTCCAACAGTATCAGCAGAAACCTCTCTTTTTAATGAACTAAGAAAAACTAGTTGTATAGCTACCTCAACTATATACTTTTTTCCTTTTCTCTTTCTTCCTTTTGCTATCCCTCATCTGTTTCTCTTTTCTTTCGAATAACTTCTTGCCAACTTACAGTATCAATTGCATACACTGGATCTTTTTTACTTGTTCACCGTTTCATACGACTGAGTCAATATGATGTTCACACATGTGGATTTAAAGTTCTGAAGAGACATATAAAACTAGAACTACTGTGTTGGAATAAATCTTTAACTACCAATTGAACTATGAACTGAGCCTTGAAGAATATAATTCACCTCAAGAGATCAGACCAAAAACTGTTAGTGAAAGAGTTTTGGTACTTAGAGCCAGTGAGATAGCTCAGTGGACCAAGCACCTGCCCAGGCAAATGCAGGCACCAAGGTTCTATCCCTGACATCACATGTCTTGACGGCCCCACCCCCAGGTGTACTGAGCTGACCACTAAGACCAGGCACCTGTAATCTCAGCAGTGGGGAGGCTGAGACAGGAGGATCACTGTGAGTCTGAGATGCATAGTGAGACCCAGTCCCAAATACACACACACAAAAAAAAAAAAGAATTTAGTTTTTTAGTAGCTATGGGTCAGAATGGAAGTAATGTATTTAAACAGTAGAATTATTCATGGGGATCTGTAAATATGTATTTATGTGGCCATTTTCTCAAAGAATAGTCTCTCAATAGAATGCTGATATCCAGCATATTTTTTACCCCCAAGAAACTATCCTGATATCAACAGTGACAGCAAGACGGCACAACAGGATCTCTTAGGCTTCACTGCTCTCCTAGGAAAGTTCATGTAACAGCTATTGAAAAATCAAGAAGACCTTGGTGAAAACCCCGCAATATTAGGATTAAGCCTAAGTCACCATGGAGGTGCACTGCATGGAATAAAAACCTTGTATTGTGGAAAGGGTAAGACAAATGGTCTCAATTTTATGTTTCCTCTCAAGTTAGTACAGGGCCACACTGAGGATTCCAGGGAACACGGGTACTAGAGAGGGAAAATAAATGTGGAGGCAGACAAATAGATTTGTATTGGCATAAAAATATATTCACCAACCAGTGGTACAAAAATAGAGTGCCAAAAATTAAATCTATGAATCTATAGACAATTTAATTTTAACAAATTTTCTAAGAATCTGCAGTGAAAAAGAACAGTCTACAATAGATGATGTTTTGAAAATAAGATATCCACCTGCAGAAAAATTAAATCAACTCTAGGTGACAATGGTGGTTCACATCTCTAATCCAATCAGTCTGGGAAAACTGAGGTAGGACTGTAAATTTAAACCTAGTTGGGGGGGGCTGGCCAAATGGCTCAGCAGATTAAAGCACCTGCAAGCAGGTACAGGGGCCGGGGGTTCAATCCCCGGGCCTAGCAGTAGTGCTGGCCCTGCCCCCAGGGCTCACTGACAGGGGCAATTGATACTAGGCATGGTGGCATGTGCCTCTAATCCCAGCTCTTGGAAAGCTGAAAACAGGTTGATCACTATGAGTCCAATCTAGTAGTGAGACCCTGAACTCCCTGTAGACCCTTCCCTAAAAATACAAAAGAGAAAAAATAGCTTTCAGTTATTTTCTAGGTATTCACCCAAAAGATTTTAAATCTGTATATTGAAGACATATCTGCCCCACCATGTTCTTTGTACCATTATTCTAATTATTAGTTATGAAATCAACCAATTATCATTAACAGATGAGTGAATAAAAATATGATATGACATACAGTGAAATAACATTCAGCCACAAAAATGAAGAAAGTTTTCATTTACTCATGAGTGTAATTGCAAAGACTTAGAGAAAAAAGACAGACATAAAAAGATAAATACCACATGTTCTCACTTGCATGTAAAGCGCAAAACAATCAAATTCAAAATAGCAGAAAATAGGATAGTAGTTACCAGAGTCTAGGAGCACTGGGGGAATAAGGAAATAGGATCACAATGTGCAAACCCAAGCTCAATTAGACAGGAGGAAAGTTTGTTTGTTTTTGATTTATTACTCATTATTATTACATGAAATAATATTATGTTTTGGGCTGGTGAGATGGCTCAGTGGTCTAAAGCACCTACTTAGAACAAGTTCAGCAAAGCACAGGGACCACGGTTCAATCCCCCAGCACCACATGCCAGCCAGCCCGCCCCCTGGTGGGCTGAGCTGGCCACACACACACACCTCTCTCTCTCTCTCTCTCTCTCAAATAAATAAAAATTAAAAAAAAATAAAGAAAAAAAATATTATGTTTTACAATTCACAATTACAAATACAGTGAAATTTACATTTTCAACAGGAGTACTTTATTCAAGCTTATTCTACATTGCATTCATAAATTAGAGCATCGGTTTTCCCCTTTAAATAACTAGAACCTTAAGTTTAAATTTAATATGCTATTTTTAAACAGAAACTCCCTTAATAACTGTCCAGATAACATATGACTTCTAAGAACTACAAAGTTAAACACACCCTTAATGACAAACTTTACTATCTAATTAGTTAAATCAAACTAATATAATTACAATAATAATATTTTTCTTATTTGAAGTGTTACAAAAAAGTAAAAAACCTTCATCTCTGTACCCTGTATAATAGCCACCTCTGTGTTTCTGTTTTAATTTTTTTTTTTTTTTTTTTTTGGTACAGGGTAGTGATCCTCCTGTCTCAGCCTCCCCAGCACTTGGATTATAGGTGTGCTCCACTACAGCCAGTTTCGGTGGCCAGCTCAGCACTGGGCCAGCACCTAGACTGCCAAGCTAGCTCCCCAGCCCTCTGTGTTTTAAATAATGTGGCTTTCACTTATATTTGTGAGTATGCTGCTTGCGGTGCTTGCTTTTAATTTCCATAATCAACCTTATTAACCTCTAAAACACTTATTATATTGGTTTTGTGTTTATTAACAATCGCTTTTCAAGATTATGGACACAC
>NW_004524600.1:16022923-16036073 GCF_000260255.1 Octodon degus
ATATATATATCTTTACCTCTGCATTTGTACATACATTATGGTTTATTGAGAATGATAATACCTTCATTGTAAAAAATAAACACTATGTTTGTTTTTGTTTTTTTTTTTTTACCTTCAGGGTAGAATGCGTGTGTTTCTATCTAAATCAAGCTATAAGGCAAATTTATTTTTTAGAAGCAGTTACTGTTGAAGCAATAGTCAATACTGAAATCAGGAAACTGGTATTTCCCTAATCAGGTCCCCCCAGGTCATGAACTGAGCCTCTCCTCACTTCTCCTCTTCTGTTGGACTTGTATCTCTGTTGCTTCTGTTACTGTACGTTAGATACTTGCGCCTCCCTTTAGACTAGAACACTATCAGTTCAAAAATGTCATCTTCACCCAAGAGCCAAAAATCCAGTGCTAGATGTTTCTAGAAAGACATGCTCAATGAATGTTGAAAGAACAGAAGCCTGACAGCAATAGCTTGCCACACCCAGTGATACGTTATTGTAGTGATAGTGTCAAGACTATAGCCTTTCTTTTCTTATATGTAGACTAGTTCTAATTCAGTTCTAATTTACTGGGGATTTCATCTGTATTGTTTCTTAAATTTTTAAGTGTAAAAGTCATTCATATTTATTGTGACATTTAAATTTGAAAGTATCATACAATAAGAAACTGTGTCCTAAGACACACATACCTAGACCTTCATGTATTGGAATATTTTCTCCTGGTCTCCCCACACTCCCACTTTTTGGTGTACATATGCATGCAACTGAGGTCCAACGCTTGAAATTATTTATTAATTTACTGACATATTGTGAAATAGAAAACAATAGCAAGAAAAAAGGTAAAAGCTTAATGATTAATCAAATTAATTTAAAGTATGGGTATTGAACTTGAGCTTTCCAAATGACACCTGGGTTCAAGTGTTCAGTAGACTAGTCATTTCCCCAATAGTTCTCCACAACTAAGAGTATAAATTGAGAAGTGAAATCCTTTGAGGGGCAGTGTTTTGGCAGGAAAATGGCACAGACATGGGTACTAAGAAGCACTGTGAAGGCCTGTACCCCTGTGGTTGAAACCATATAAGACTATAAAGATGGTGGAAATAAGTAAAATAAAAATAGAAGAAGAATTATTGTATAAATCTATATGAGTTATGGGGCCGGGGAGATGGCTCAGTAGGATAAGCACTTGACTTCCAAACGCAAGGATCTGAGTTCAATCCCCGGTTCCGCCAAAAAAAAAAAAAAAGGAAATATATATGAGTTAGACAGAAACAATATGAGTACACATTAGGGAACAACCAGAAGACTGAGGCAAGAAAGGAGCTGAGATGTTGAGAAAGAAGTTTGGGTTGACCGGTCAATGAAGAAACACTGGGATTTGCCAAAATCCCCGAAGTCAAAATGAGGAAAGAAGAAATACAGAGGTGCAGGAAGCAAATCTCTCATTCTCAGCAAACCCATAATCCAGCACAAGCATAACAATCAGTAAACCAAAGTAGTGAACTACAAATATAATAACTAGAATCCTGGTTAAGGCACAGGATTATAAGAGACTTTAGAGACTTTAGCTACGGTAGTTACAAAAGGAGGCTTCAGAGAGAGAGCGAGAGATCATTCTATCTGCGAAGTCATGGCAAGCACTGAAATAATTGTTACTCATTTGCCATTTTCTGCTCAAGCATAGCTGATAATTTACAAAATAATTATAAGCATATTGCCTACTGTATTTGACAACAAACCCCAGGACTAATGCCATCTTATGCTTCAAAGTTTTCAATTAAAAATACATATTTCAAGGTAGGACTAATTTAAGAAGCCACAGTGTTCCTGAGCTCATAAATGGAAATGACAATTAGCACATCAATAAATTACCTGTAGAATTTTATTTCTATGAACAAAGAAAAAAAAAACAATGTTATCTCATTCTGTGCAGCAGAAGGATGTGAATTGTCATTTGCAGAAAAATAAATGCCGAAGATATGCTCAACAGCAGTACAAATTCACAACGATGACCTTGAAATTCCAGAAGCATATTATGCTGAATGAATGCCCACAGAGCATTGTACGCAAATCCCAAGAACAGCTTGAGAATAGACATATGTCCTGCCCCATTGCCTTACCTACATTGGAGAGTGACGGCACGTGAGATTGAACCTCATATATTCATTGTGCCACCACAAGGATACAACCCAACCCCCTATGTTTTCTCTTTGCACTGTCTTTAAATATTACAAAGAAAGCCTATTTAAATATATCCATAGCAAATTGTTATTATAACATAGATTAGCTTTGCTAATTAAAATATCAGGCAGAAATCACTTTAAAAGTCTTAAAATGATCTAGGCTACCAATTGTAATCTACATAGTATTTCTATATGACTTTAAAGGTCAAAGCATTTACATTTGTAAAAGCTACTACCATGATTAGTTTTTCATTATTGAACAGGTTACATAAAAATATGTATGCTTATTTTTTGATTTTCTGCTGAAAACTGCAATAGGGAAAATATGTCTTATTTGACTACTTTGAATTGCTCATTTAGGAATCTAGAAATCTTTCATGACCAATTCCTTTGCAGAAAAATGTTATGAATTAATAGCATTAAAGTGCTGAGGTATCACCTCATAGTAATCTAAAATAGCAGTATTTCAATTCACTCTGCAAGATCCCACAAAGCTGTCTGCCTTGTGTCTTGGTAATGTTATTCATAAAAATTTTTTGACAGTATACTCTGTGATTACTCACTGATATAGTTATTCTTTAGGTTCCCTCAGGTCTTCTCTATTGATCCAAACTATAACTCTATAACATAAAATATGTTTGCACCTTATTTTGCTTTACCTACTTTCAGTTAAAAACAGGGCTACAATCTATTGTATCCTAACCATTCTTAGAAACCAACTAAAAGCAACATTTAAATAATAAAGTAATATTTAAAAACCACTCCATTTTTAAACCAAACGGAGAAGTTACTGCCAGTTCATATCACAAACTATGCTGATATACTCAAGAGGGTAGGAAAGGGCACATAGATTTCAGACAACAAGTTGAATTCTACAAAATTGCTAAAATCTTGAAGAACCCAACTGAAATCTATATAAAGAAGCCAAGTCGATTGGAGGCCTGGGTCATGCCATCACCTTCCTGTGTCATAGCGAGAGGCACAGTAAAGGTTGGGCTGTTGGAAATCACCAAAAGGTGCCAGGATCAAAATGAAAAAAATGAACTACGTGACTAAGCCTTTCCAAAAACCTAATGAATTATTAAATGTCAAAGTTTCTTCAACAAGTATCTTGCTTTTTTGTTTTGTTTTGTGTTTGGTGGTTTCGGGGATCAAACAGGGGATTTTGTGCTTGTCAGGCAAGATGCATAGGCCGCTGCGCTATAAGCCTGGTCCTCTTGGGAATTTTTGATATTTGCTTAAGAATGGGTGATTCCTAACAATATTTTAAGTACTAGCTTCTTAGATAAGTATCAATGCCATTAAAAACTTCGATGATTAAGCCATGAAAACTTCACTTGAAAATAGCTGACTTGCTAATCATGCACCTGGGAGCAAGGTTTGTTTTTTATTCAGTTTGGTTATTTTGCACTCGCTTCATACCCCGGCCCACCAACATGCAAACACTGTCATGACCATTTTCGGCTTTCCTTTCACGAGCTCTTCAGGGAGGGCATACACTCTGGCTCCAATTCTTCTAGCCATCGACATAGCATACTCGGCACTGCTGTGCTAGTCATCTTCTGTTAGATTGCCGCTCTTAACAAGGTCGTAGGGGCTGCAGAGATGGCTCAGTGGTCTAAAGCACCTACTTGGAACAAGCTTGGCAAAGCACAGGGACCGCGGTTCAATCCCCCAGCACCACATGCCAGCCAGCCCCGCCCCCTGGTGGGCTGAGCTGGCCACACGCGCACACACACACACACACACACACACAAAATAAATGTTAAAAAAAAAGCAAAATATAAAAAAAAAAACAAGGTCGTAGTTTATGCAACCTGATTGGATGACATCAATTAAATCCACGACTGCCAAACTGGAGCTAATTGTCTTTATTCTTTTATTCTTAAAATAAGTATCTTTTTACAGTGTTCTTTATACATGATCCTTTTCTGTACACTTAAGAATATTTTGATTACACTCAATAAGACTACTGATTTTGCTGCTTTTTTTACTTGAAGGGGTCTTGAAGTAAATCAAAAGCATACGTTGTAGGTAGAGGCACAATGTGCCCTAAATTTTCATCTTTCCTTTCACACTCAAGATGTGAAGAAATGAAACATTTTGTCTTAAATCACTTGATTCTATACATGCTTATTTGTTTTACAACCTGTATCATCAAACTCTCTCTTTAAATTTAAAATGCTATTGGACGGGAGAGTTGGGGAGAGAGGGAGGTCAGAATGTAGATGAGATATGGTAGGCCAAGCGTGCTATGTGTACAATGTATTTTTTTAACTTTACACCTAGAAGAAGATGTGTTCACTAATAAGTAAAAGTATATAGTAGGACTTAATGTACTCTTACTTTGTCAAGCTGTTTGCTATACTTTTCAAGATCACTATGCTACTCTAAAACTGAAAAGTGATGTAATCTGATAGCAATGTAGTGCTTTAAATAAAGGTATTTACATAATTAAAAATTTAGATGATTAACTAGCTTTCTGACTGGTCATGGTTTAAAGTACTACTATTACTGGTAAATCTAGTTGTTTTCCAAATAAGCTTTATTAACCAAGGAAAACAGAAAGTGAAAAAAAAATACTTCTGCTTATGAATTAATGAAGGCATAGAAAGAAATAATTAAAACAAATGTAATGATGTATTTTGTGAGAAAATAACTTTAAAGATAAGTATCTGTAAGAATTCAATATTGCCATACATTTTTTAAAAAATATAGAAGTAAACACAAGATATTTTCTCTTCTTCTCAAGAATGCACCATTACTATGGTGTTTGAATTCATTCATCTAAGAAGCATGTATTCACCTCAAATACCCATTTTTGGCTTGGGTCTTTGAATATTGGAGACCTGATTTTTTAAAAAGTATATTTTATATGTTTTTATTAAAAGAGAATACAAAATAGTAACAAAAAAGAAAAATACATGAAGTACAGAACTTCACTAAACAAAATAATATGAATTCAACAGTATTTGTTGTATTCCATAATGCTGTCTTCAAATTAGATATGCAGATTACCAGATATAAGTGTGCAAAATTGGAAAGAGGGAAAAAGAAGAAAAATGTAAGAAATTAAGAAGAAAGAAACAGGAAAAAATTTAAAAAGAAAGCCAAAAAAAGCATTAACTGCTATTTTCCATAGACAAGCAGAAATTGACAGTACAGTTATCTGAGCCATCCTGCTTACATACATAGATAAATCTCTTACCGCTCTCCCTCTCCTGTCTTTCTCCTATCAGTAATTTCCTCATTTTGAACAGGTTCATTCCCTTTTCACAGTATCTATTATACTCTTCAAATTTTATTTTCTCTTTCAGTATCTCACTTTAAGGAGACAATATGATGAGATGTACATACAGGTCTGATTTATTTCACTTAAAAGTATGGTCTCTTGTTGATTCCATTTATCAATAAAAGCCTCAAATTTATCAATTTTTATAGCTGAATAATAAATATATCATTGTGTAAAAATATTACGTCTTCTTTATCCATTCCTCAGCTGATTGGCATTTGGGTTGTTTCCAAGATTTCGCTATGACAACTTGCACTGCTATAAATATCGGTGCACCTATACTGCTATTGTATAATGTTTTCAGTTCTTCTGGAAAATACCCAGAAGGAAATAGCTGGCTTGAATGGGACATCCCATTGTAGTTTTTTCAGGAGCCTCCACAATGATTTCCATAGTGGTTGTACCAGTTTACACTCCCACCAATGGTGGAGAAGGATTTCTTTTTCCTCACAGCCCCTCTGGCATTGATTATTGGTTAACTTCTTGATGATAGGCATTCTCTCTGGTGTAAGACAATATCTCAGTGTTGTTTAAATTAGCATCTCTCAAATGACCAAAAGAGTTAAACATTTTTTCATATAATTATTTGTATTTCTTCATCTGAGAAGTGTATATTCATCTCAGATGCCCATTTTTGGATTGGGTCTTTGAAATTTGGGGGTCTGATTTTTTTAAATTTTTTAATCTGCTGTAGACAGAAAGCCTTTATCAGGGGGGCAATTGGATATAATTTTTAACAAGTTCATGCATTTGCTTTTTATTCTGTTGATGATTTCTTTTGAACTGCAGAAACTTCTTTAAAAGATGAGATGCCAGTTTTTGATACTTGGAAATAGTTCCCACGCAATTTGATTTTTGTTCATGAACTCTCTGCCTAACCCTATGCATTTAAGATTTATATCTACATTTTCTTCCAAGAGATTTAGTATTTCTGGTTTAAAATTTAAATCTTTGATTCAGTTTTACTGTAGTGTAGTGCATGGTGAGAGACATGGGTCTAATTTTAGCCTTTGATACGTGGAAAGCTAATCTTTCAGCACCATTTATTAAAGAGACTATGTTTCTTCCAGGGAACTGTTTGGCCCCTTTGTCAGAGATAAAGTGGCTGAATACTTATGTTTGTAGTTGTGTCTGCATCTTTTAATCTGTTCAACTGATCCTCAGATCTGTCTATAGGCCAGTACCATGCTAATTTTATCAGAAGAGCTTTGTAGGTCTAGGACTGTGATGTCTCCTATTTGCCTTTTTTTTACCAGGATTGCTTTTGATACTCTGAGTCTCCTTTGGTTCCACATCAATTTTAGGTATGTTTTCTCTAGATCTGTGAGGGATACTAATGGTATTTTAACCAGGATTGCATTGAACCTGTATAACAGTTTTGGGAGTATGGCCATGTTCGTAATGTTTGTTCTTCCTATCCAAAATGTTTTTCCATTTTCTGAAGTCCTCTTGGATCTCTTTTATTCAAAGTTCTGTAATTTTCACTGTATAAATCTTTTACTTACTTTGTGAGATTGATTCCTAAGTATTTCATTCTTTGGATGTTATTATAAAAGGAGTTGTGTCCCTAATTTCTCCCTTAGTGCATTCATTGTGTACAAAAATGGGTGTTGACTTTTTCCTGCTACACTACTGAATTTGGTTACTAAGTCAACAAGTCTCTTGGTGGAGTTTTTGGAGTCTTTTATGTAAAATATCATGTCATCTGCAAATAATAATTTCACTTCTTCATTCTAGTCATTATTACTTTTATCTCTTGTCTAATTGCTCTTGTTAATAGTTCCAGAATTATATTGAATAGGACTTTTGACAGCAGACATCCTTGTCTTGTTCCTGCTTTAAAGTGAAGGCTTTCAGGTTTTGTCCACTTACTAAGATGATGCCTTTTGGTTTGTCACTGACAGCTTTTTATGAGGTTGATATATGGGTCTTATTTTCTGATTTTCTGTGGCTTTTTATCATGAATGAGTTTTGGACTTTGTCAAAAGCTTTTCCTGCATCTGTTGAGATTATAATGTGATTTTTGTCTTAGGTTCTGTTGATGTGGTGTACTACTTTTATGGGATTTGTATATATTAAACCATCCCTGCATTCCTGGGATGAATCCTACTTGGTCCTAATGTATCATCTTCTTTATAATATGCTCCATTCTGTTTGCTAGTATTTTATTGAGGATTTTTGCATCTATGTTCATTAGGGAGGCTGGCCTTTAGATCTTTTCTTTTAGTTGGGTCTTTCTTTGGTTTTGTTAATGGAATAATGTTTGCCTCCAGGAATAACTTTTGGAGAATTTCTTCCTTTCAATTTCATTGAACAGTTTGAGAAAAGTTGACATTAGATCTTTTAACTTTCTTGTAGAATTTCACTGTGAACCCATGAGGACCTGAGCTTTTGTTGGTAGGTTTTTGACTACATTTTCAATTTCATTTTCTTTTTTGGGTTATTCAAAGTTTGTATATCTTCTTGACTCAGGTTTGGCAATTTATATGCATCTAGGAACTCCATGTCTTCTGTGTTTTCCACTCTGTTAGAGTAGAGATTTTTGAAATAGGTTTTGACAACATGTTTAATTTCTATAGGGTCTGTGGTAGTATC
This sequence comes from Octodon degus, assembly GCF_000260255.1. Taxonomy (NCBI): domain Eukaryota; kingdom Metazoa; phylum Chordata; class Mammalia; order Rodentia; family Octodontidae; genus Octodon; species Octodon degus. Next base: position 16,030,986 of record NW_004524600.1, read on the forward strand.
ATCCTTTTCATTTCTTACGGCAATAATTTGAGGATATTTTGCTTTTCTGAAAGACTGGTCCAGGGTTTAATAATTTTATTTATTCTTTCAAAGAATCAACTCTTGATCCATTTATTGCTTGTATTATTTTCTCCATCTCCATTGCATTAATTTCTGGTCCAATCTTTATAATTTCCAGACTTCTTTGGCCTTTGGGTTTGACTTCCTCTTCCTTTTCTAGGAGCTTGTGGTACAGCATAAGATTGTTTATGTGGCACAAATATGATATAGTCAGCTATAAAGAAAGATAAAGAAGTTTTTATAGATAAATGGCTGCAATTAGAGACCATATTTATAAGTGAAATAAATCAGACCTACATGTGTACTCATTGTAATTTCTCCTGAAGTTAAAACTTAGAGTAAATAAGATTCCAAAAGTACAATAGACATTACAATGTAATGTCTATTTAAAAGAGAGGAAAAAACTGCTCAAAAGAGAAAAGCAATGATGGGGGGGATATAGAAAAGAAGGAAAAGAGAAAAAGTGATATGTATATATACCCAAGACAGCTAAGATAATTCTACTAAGTTCTATTAGTTCATTCCAAGAACTTTGATATATATCAGTGAATCAAAGAACTTTGATTATATATCAGTGTTTATACTGTTTTATAAGTTTCACATGCCTCTATCTGCTAATATAAGAAACTACCTTGAAGATAACAGTATGCAACATAATAACCATTGTTAATTTGATATCATGTTGCTTTGAAACATGTGTATTTTGTTTTTTCTCTCTTTAATAAAAAAGTTAAACACAGGAGTCAAATAGTTCCATAAAAAACAATAAACATAAGATAAGTTCCTTTAACAAATATTTATCATATTCCCAACTTGTTTATGATATCATGTAGAATATCTGGAGTACAAAGAGAAGTAAAATAAAATGTTGTGTTTGTTCATAGGAAGTTTTCAGTGTACTAAGAAGAAAAGATCTATGAAGGGAGGGCTAGAGATGTGGCTCCGTGTTGGCGCACTTGCTTAGCATGCATATTGCTGTGTTTTATCCCCTGCAAAATATGCATGAAAACAAAACAACAAAAACTACTAATATTTCCTATTACTATATGTTTGAATAATAAAACTATTTTGTTTTGTAAAATTATACAATTAAGAGAAAAAATACAATTACAATATGTAACAGTTATTTAATGTAACTTTTTATCTTGCCTATGATAAAATACTACAAAATAAACATAACAAAGATTTGAAAATTACTACACTATAGAAAGCATTTCTGTCCAATTATTATCACTTTCTTTTTATCTAAAATTAATATATTGGAAAAGCTAATCCAGGAAATATGTATTGTGCCATGTTTTTTAAATTATAATTATTGTTCTTTTGTGTGGTACCAGGGATTGAACTCAAGACTTTGCACTTGCCAGGCAAGCACTTATTCTACTAAGCTATCTCCCTGGCCCCAGTGCCATGTTTTAAATAAAAAAGTTTGTTATAATGTCACATATATAATAAATAAATATAACAAAATTCAGTGATAAATATTTGCCTTCTGAAATATCCCAGAGTTCTATGTTGTTTAAAAGATAGAACTGAAAAACTATAGAATACAGTATTATTTTATTCTCAGCTTAATTGCTAATCAAAATGTACTTACCACTTAAAATTCATCTCTTAGAGAAATATATTCATCACCAAAAATAACTATTATGATCATAATATGTGTAGTAAGTCAGTATATGACTACATGTTTTTAGTTCAAGGTTTTGGTTTCTAAAGAATCTCTCAGTGAGCTGAGCATGTAGCCCAGTGGCCCTATTTCATGTGCTTATGGAACTGAGTTTGAGCTACAACTTTGAAATAAATAAATTTAAAAGAGAAAAAACAAGTTCAAGCTCTACTGCCTGGTGAAAGAATAACAGAAGAAATGTTTACTTATGAGGAGAATATCATGATAAATGTCTTTTAAATTGATAAAATGCTGTGTACAGTCAAATAATAAAATTAAATTTGTAATTTTTATAGGTAAAATTGTAAAAGGGTGTTCTCCTTATTGTCTCATTAAAAACAGCCTTAAGTAGAGCAGTAAGCAATACTATCATATCAATGAGGAAAGTATATTGAAATGTGTTAGCCTGTTAGTGAAACTGAATGAGGAAAAACCACACCAAAATAATACTTTGCACACAGTATTAACACTTACGTCATTCTAGTCAGTCTGCTGTGTGCCACTGGTCTCATTTCACCCCGTTAAATCATTTGTAGGCTACCCACCTTATGATAAGACAATTGTTTTCAAATAGCCAATCTAGTATATATAGTTGAATCCTACAAATACACAAAAAATAGCATGTTGTATACTCACAAGAAAAATATTACAATAAAAATGCTTAAAATATTAATGAAATATGATTACTATTTAATAATATTTGATGATGAAATCACCTATATAAGTCAAGAGCATCAAGTGGAAACTCGAGAGATTAGAATCAAGAAGAACTAAGTCATGATCAGGTTATTTTGATTTTCTTCTGTATTGACTATTATTTTTAACTCATCTATGTTGTTTTAAAAAAAATCATACGTGTATAATAAAGTGAAAAGTTTAGAAATATCAATAGGGTCTACAAAATGGGTTATATTATGTGTGGCTTCTAGGTTTTTACTAATATTTATCACTTGATTTGCAGTAAGAGGGATATATTTTAATATCTTAATATTAGAATATGAAAATTTTGTTTAATATGCCATATAATTTGTTCTTTATGTTGAATAGTAGTTATAATGTTTAGTGTCACTGGTATCCTATCTTTTTTTGTAGGTTCCCACAGGAACCAATGCAAGTGGGAAATATCTCACAGCAAAATGAGATGTCAGGAAGCAAGAAAAGGCCAGGCTCACTTTTTCCATTTTGGTACCTTCTTTGCCCTATGTATCTGCCACACAAAGTACCTTACAATTTCAGTACAAAATTACACATTGCATTTCCTTTTGTCATTGTGGAATACTCTGCCCCAGTTAGTTCATTTGCCACTTCAACTTGTTCCTCAGACTTCTCAGCATCATTCCTTTTCTGTCTTACTACACCACATAGAATCTCTGATTTATCATTTCATCCTGTATTAGTCCATTTTCTGTTGCTGTAATGAAATACAAGAGGCAAGTTACTTTATGAAGAAAACAGGGTTATTTAGCTTACAGTTCTAGAGATTCAAAAACATTGTGATGGATAATCTCTGGTGAGAACCTCATGGCAGATGGCATCAGGACAGGAACCCATGCAAATAGGAAAGATCTCACAGCAAAACAAAATGTCAGGGAGCAGGGAGGAGCAAGGCTCACTTTTTTACAACTTACTCTTACAGAACCAACCAGTGTCCTTCCATGGATAGTATGTCTAATGATCCTATTATTTCCCACAAGCTCACAGGCTTAACCTTCTTAAGGTTTCACATAACATTCCAGTACTTCCACATTAAAGACCAGGTTTTCAACACATGAACGCTTGAGGAACACAGTAAAAGCGTGCCTGAAACAAAGCTCTTCTAGGGAAAATGAGTTAATGTATTACTTTCATGTATCCAAAGTCTGCAATATGACAAAGGCTCACAGATGCTCATGATTATATGTAGTATGATGAGGTTAAAGTTAAATTCCAGACAATGGTGAAAGGTAGAGGAAAAAAGTTTTAGTTACCAAGAAGGGTAAGGTTCTAAGAGAAAATTTAGGCTAAAAGTCAAACATAGCAAAGGCTTGAATTAAGGACAGAAAATTAAAATGTTACCTAGTATAATGCAGGAATAAATAGAGTTTTAAATAAACTGTGGGTCCCCTAAGTGGAGTCTATAGATCCATAAAAATCCACCTACGGGGCCAGTGAGATATCTCAGCAGACTAAAGCGCCTGCTTAGACAAACTTAGGCAAGTTCAGGGACCGCAGTTCAATCCCTAACACCACATGTCATGCCAGCCCCGCCCCCAGGGCAGGCAGAGCGGGCCAAAGTATGGGTGTGGTGGTGCACACCTGGAGTTCCAGTGCTGGGCAGGCTGAAAGCAGGAGGATCACTATGAGTCCAAGTTGCATAGTGAGACCCTGCAACAACCAAACACCAAAGAAAGAAACAAAGAAAGAAAAAAATCCACATTAGATTTTTGACACTAGACAAGTATGTTCAACAGAAATCTAAGATCCCAAGACCATTTTTCTACACTCCATATGCTTTTTCAGTTAAACAATGACCCGAATGCTTCTGGTAAGGGATTTTGTAAATGTAATTAGATCTATCAAGTGACTTTAAGAAAATGGATTTTAAAAGCCTGACTTATTTTTGTGAACCTTTAAAGGGAACTAGACCCTTCCTGATAGAAGAGATTTAATATGTGAAAGGAATCTGACAAAAGAGATATTTCACAGTTCTAGCTTTGAAGATGCAGGTAAATGTAATAAGAGACTAAAACTGGCCTCTTTCCTCTGAAATAAACTTTGCCCAATAACAACCAAGGTGAATGGTTTTAATGCTACATCCTGGAGGACATGAATTCTTTATCACTTTGATTAGTTTGGAATAGAAGCAGGACCTCCACATACAAACATGTCCTGTGGAAAAATTGATCTCAGCCTCGTGATACCAAGAGAGGAGAGTGTGGTGACAGTACAGCCACACTTTCAGAGACATAACTAAGACTTAATGAGTTAATTAACTTAGTTTTTAAGCAGTATTGTTAAACTTAAGGTATATTAATACCAAAGTAGTGTGTAAGTTTGTGGTAATTCAGTGTACTGTGACGGAAAATTAATAAGACGGGCAATTAGTTTTATACCTCAGTGCCTTCATAAGGTATTTATTCAAATATTTTTTCTTTTTTATTTTAAAGAGAAAAAATAATAAGACAAACCAAAATGACCCAGAATTTCAAAAAAGCAAGATGATAAGAATTCAATAATGATTATTATATTGCATTGTTCTGTTCATAGTCGTTGCTCAGATTACCAGATAGAAACATGGAAAATTAATCAAAATAAAAATTTAAAATATTAACTGTTCCCTTCAATAAACCAATATAAATTAGTAGTACAGTCATATATAT
>NW_004524600.1:16036173-16052047 GCF_000260255.1 Octodon degus
AATTGTTCTTTACATTTAAGAAGTTTCTTTCCTTTTCAAAATATCTATCATACTTTTTGGACCTTATTTACTCTTTCAGGTTCCTATACTAGGGAAATATTATCATGTTTAAATATGTGGATCTGATTTATTTCACTTATGAGCATGCTCTCTAGTTGTATCCATTTACTAATTAAAGCTGTGCATTTATCTTTCTACTTGAGTAATACTCCACTGTATAAAATACCACATCTTTTTATCTATTCCTCAGTTGGTGGACATTTAGGTTGTTTCCAATATTTACCTGTGACTTATTGAACTGACATAAACATGGGTGCACATATATCACTGTGGTATGATGTTTTTAGTTCTTCTGGGCAAATATCCACAAGGGGAATAGCTGGGTTGAATAGGACCTCTAATCCTAATGTTTTAAGCAATCACCATGCTAATTTCCATAGTAGTTGTACTAGTCTATACTCCCACCAATAGGGGAAAAGGATTTCTTTTTCACCATGGTCTCAAAGCATTTGTTACAAATTGATATGTTTGTCAACTCTTCTTTCCGGGGTAAGTTGCAATCTCATTGTTGTTTAAATTGGCATTTCTGAAATGACCATTATTATTGAACATTTTTAATATTTTTAAATATTTATTTATTATTTGCATTTCTTCATCTGAGAAGTGTGTATTAACCTCAGATGCCCATTTTCAAGTTGGGTCTATGAATTTTGAAGGCCTCATTTTTATTCATTCTTTATATGTTCTAGGGAGAAGCCCTTTGTCTGAAGAACTGTTGGCTAAGAATTTTTCCCAATTTGTGAGTTTTAATTTTATTCTGTTGGTGACTTCTTTTGATGTACAATAATGATTTAATAGGATGTGTTCCAAGTTGTTCATTGTCTAAAGTATTTCCCATATAGTTTGGATTTTGTTCATGAATTTTCTGCCTACCCCTATATCTTCGAACTTTCTACCTACTCTCTCTTCCACTATATTTAATGCTTCTGTTTTAACAGCTAGATATATTATCCATTTTGACTTTAGTTTTGCACATGATGATAGGTCTGAATTTAATTTTAGATTTGGCATTTGGAAAGCTATTTTTGAGCACTATTTGTTAAACAGGTAATCTTTCTTCTGGTGCACATGCTTGGCCCTTTTGTCAAAGATAAGGTGGGTGAATGTGTTGTAGTTACATTTACATCTTCCAATTTGTTCCATTGATCCTCAGGTCTAGTTTTTTGTCAATACATTGATTTTACCTCAGTTGCTTTGTGGTATAATTTCAAGCCAGGGAATGTGAAACCTCCTGCCTTGCCCTTTATGGCCAGATTTGCCTTGGCTCTTCTAGCTCTTTTCTTGGTCCACATGAAATTTTCAAACATTTTCTCTAAATGTGTGAGATTTGCATATGACATTTTGATTGGGCATGCATTAAGTCTATACCAGTTTTGGGAGTATGGTCATTTCAAAATGTTTGTTCTTCCTATCCATGAACAAGGAAGAACTTTCCATTTTCTGAAATCCCCTTCTATCTCTTTTTTCAGGGTATTGTAATTTTCAGTGTATAGATGTTTTACTTCCTTTATTGGATACATTACTAAGGATTTTTTTCTTTTGGATGCTTTTGTGAAGGATGTGATTTCCCTAATTTCTTTCAATGTATTTTTATTTGTATAGGAATGTTTTTGATTTTTGAGAGTTGATTTTGTTTCCAAATATTCTATTGAAATTGTTTGTTAATTCTAGGAGTCTTTTGGTAAATTTTTTGGGGCCTTACTTGTAGGGTATTGTCTGGAATTGTTTCAAGAACTATCTGTTTTACAGTGTTGGAGAAAAGGAGGCATATACATCAGCATTACATGCAGGAGAAAGAGAACTACTTTAGCAAATATTCTAAAGACAGACTCCTTCCTCTGAAACTCAATTTCTATTACCACAATCTAAGTTCAAATCATAGGAGATGTCTACCTTTTTTCATCTGTCACTAGATCGTCTCCTATTAAGCTTTAAAGCTATTCAAATTGCTTTTAATTTTTTCTCTTGTTCAGTTGCTGAATGACTTTGAACAAGATGGTTAACCTAACTAAACCTCTATTTTCTCTTCTTTAAAATAGGGATTGTGTAGACCCAGCCCAGGCACAGTGTATGAGTGAGACCTTCCACCATGCTCTTGGGACCCTCTGGACACATCCAGAACCAGCCCAGGCCCAGTATGTAAGACCTTCCACAGTGCTCTTGGGACTCCTCTGGACACATGCAGAAACAGCCCAGGCCCAGTATGTGTGTGAGACCTTCTGCTGTGTTCTTGAGACCCTTCCAGACCAGACCAGGCCCAGCATACATGCCAGGTGTGAAACTCTACAGCTGAAGTCCCTGCAGAGAGGTGAGGGGCCAGAACCACCCAGCTAATATAGGAGCAGAACATCTTGCCAGAGGGGCACAGTGGGTTCACTTCCACAGACTGCAGCAGGAAGAAGCTGAGCACAGCCGCCAGACCCAAACCAGGCACATTGGGAAGAGTTCAGACTTCGAAGATCCTGACCCAGTAAGCTGAGACATTTTACTAGACCCAGATCTATGAGAGCATCCTCCCTCTTTTTCACTTGACTAAGAGAGGGAGCAAAAGGTAACCAGGGTGAACTAGTTTGCGTGAAAGATCCCAGGTACATCAAGGGGAAGTGATCAGACTAAACTTAGGGGAACTAACTTAAATACAAATTCCCAATTTAACATCTGCTTAGCTATACAGACATAATGATTGCTCTTACTGTCTAAAATATGAACCCATTAGTTATAAATGTTTGTCAACTGCTAAATATCACTACCCATTATTAGTGTTCCTTATTGTAGTTCTGTAAATACCAAACTGTAACTGTCTTAACCATGTAATCTCTTGGTAAGAACTTTGGTAAGTGCTAAGAATATAACTGCACCAAAGCTCTACACCAAAGGTCAGAGGACAGCGCTATGCAAAATGACAAAGAGAAGGAGCAAACTGCAATCTCGGGCTCCAAGCCCACCCAGAACAAATGCAAGAGACACTAGCACAGAAGAAATTGGGGCTTGCACACTGAAATCTCTGAATTAACAGTATCTGAAGTAAATAAACAACTTCAGAAAGGTATAGAGGAAGTCAGATGAGAAATAATGCCTGACATAAGAAAAGAAAGGAAATCTATAATCAAAGAATTAATAACTGCTGCTAAAGAAGACACTGATAAAAGATTAGAGGAGAATATAAAAATGATGGAATCCTTCAATGAACAATATAGGGAAGAAATAGATCACATGAAGCAGAGTCAAAGAGATATAGAGGAACTTAAAATCTCAACCACAAGCTGGCAAAATGGTTTGAATAAAGGTGAAGATAGTTTCAGTTCTTCAAGACACTGTCACAGCTAGTGAAAAGGCAAGAAAAGATCTCTCAAAATGGGGATTGTTACAATTTGTTCATTAGGTTGTTATGAGGATCAAGTGGGATAATCCAAACTTACTATTTTTGGGGGGGTGATACCAGGGATCAAACTCAGGTTCCTCAGCCCCCTAGTGCATTTCTTAAAATAAAATAAGTACACATGAAAATTAGCTAACATTAATTCACTGTCTCAGAGAAATTTCATTTTTCAGAGTTTTTTCCTAGCTAAAACACGCTACAAATATTCATAACCTGGCCAAGAATGAATACCTGTGTGTTCAGAATATAACACACAAAATTTCACAAATAATTTCACTCTGAATGTCAGACATAAATGCAAATAAACACTTATCTGGCTTCAACAGCAGGTGAATTTACATGAAAAAAGTACAGTTCAATAGCAAGGATGGTGTCCTTTCTTCCAATACATTTTGTAATATGCTGTCTGTATTTTAATTGAAACATCTGCTCCTGATTTCTGAAGGAAAAGTTTCTATTTACTTATGCATGTAGTAAGGCAAATAAATATAGCTGACTGTGTGTGCCTGTCATATTCCACAGCTATTTAATATTTCTAGAAAAATATTTTTGTTTTAAGTCCAATATTAAAATCACCAAAAAAAAAAATCTATCTAACATCCTATCAGATTCATGACTACTTGATCATATGAGGATGTTTTTAAAAAGTGATTGTCTTGTCCTGAAATTCAGCATTTATTATGGTAATGGAGATTAAATATAAAGCTTTTACAATAATTACTGAAAGAAATTTAAAACTGAACTAAGGAAGCATGAATGGAAAAGAAGAAAAGATACTGATCTGCACATTCAGAGTACTGAAAACTGAGGAGGTGTGAAAAATGCAGAGGAGTGAGAACAGGAACTCTTCTCTGCGCCTCAGTCTGTGACCGCTGAGTTAGCAAGTCCACTATTTATCTCCATAGTACTGAGATCAGGGCTAAGACATATACAGTACGTACACTCTTTTTAACCCAGACAAACCTGAGTTTGAGTCTCGTTTCTACATTTTATGGTCATCATGTTGGTGAAAAGCTCTTTAATTTCCTGGACAATTGATTTTGTTGATGGGAAAATAATGATAATTGGATTTACCTCTATCACTGAGCTCATTTGAAACACAAATGAAAGCACACAGATGATCCCTCTAACAAAGATGATGCTGCCATAGGCTGCAGTGGCTATTAGATGTGGAAAAGCAGGTACCTGTCAAACTTTAAGAAAGGCAGAAAATTAAGATCTCTGTGTGCTGCATAAAACAGAACATAAGGCAAGCCAGATAGCTCAGCGGACTAAAAGCACCTGCTTAGACAATAGCACAGTGGCCAGGTTTCCATCCCCAGCATATTTTGCCAGCCCCGACCCCGGGGTGCACTAAGACATGCTTGAGACTGGGCGTGGTGCTGAGCACCTGTAATCCCAGAACTTGGGAGGCTGAAAACAGGAGAATCACTATGAATCCAAACTATGTAGTGAGACCCTATTGACCCTGTATTACATATATAGTGAGAAAAACAGAACAGTGGGGATATGCACATGTAAGTGTCCAAAACATTAAAATAAATTGAGAAATAACCCTGAAACTCAGGAACCAAGCAATGGCTAAACAGAAACAAACCAAAACTACAAAAACAACAAACAACTACACGAATCATTTTTGCAGTATGGGTAGTTGAAAATATGGAAGTAAGGGCTGGGTAAATAGATCAGCAGATTAAAGCTCCTGCTTAGGCAGACTCAGTGGCCAGGGTTCAATCCCCAGTGTGCCAGTCCCGTCTCCCAGAGAGCACTGAGACAGTGATTGAGACTGGGCGTGGTGGCATGTGAATCTGTAATCCCAGCACTTTGGGAGGCTGAAAACAGGCAGATCACTATGAATCTGATCTACGTAGTGAGACCCTGCACACCCTGTAGACCCTTACTAAAATACAAAAAAGAAAACATGGAAATATATCAGATGGTTAAAGAAGTTTAATGGCTTTGTTTGCCAGAGATTTAAAAGAGAATAATAAGAAAATATCTTGATTTCTTTTCTCATTAACTATTTAATTCATTAATCTCTTCCAAAAAAAAGCTGAATGCCTATTGTCTGCCTAATATAGAGATAAATCCTGCCTACATAAAGATGACTAGGACACATTCTTTGTCATTAAGAAGCTTACATTTTAAATGGAAAATCACCTTTGAAAACAAGTGATTTTATTCAATAATGGTTTAGCTTCTACCGAAATTTCTTTAGGGCAGAAGAGCTATCAGAGAAGTTTCACACAATTAAGTTGCTGCTTGGAAAATTGAGAAAGCACTAGGCATGTAAAGAACAAAAGGATATTCATTAAATATGGAATGGTTCAAGCACACACAATCACACAGAAACATAAAAATTGATGAAATGGCAAGTTGTGTGACATGAGTGGTGAGTGGTTAAGGAAGGGAGAGATAAAGAAGGATGTGACAGGGTCTTAAGGAATTCAATTTGTTTTCCATAGGTGATGAACTTCTGCTGGAAAATAAAGAAAAGAATGGATACTATCAAACTAAATTCTATACTTCAATCAGAATTTATCATGAATATTCTCTGTCATTAAAGACAACAAAAAAGTTGTCTAAAGTAATTTTACTGGTTGGAAACTAACGCATTTTGTGGAGAACATATCCTACGAGTCTGTGACAAGTTGCAAAATTGGCAAAAGTGAACTCTCTGCAACCCTGAAGAAGCTAAAGGCAGGGTCAGAGAGACAGCTCAGTGGCATGAGCGTGTACCTGGAGGGTATAAGGTCCTGAGTTCCCTCCTTGGTACCAAGAAAGAAAACAAAGAAGAAAAAGAAGCTATGACAAAAGGGTGAAGAATTGGAGACCAGTTTATGCTACCTAGTAAATTCAAGATCAACCTGGACTATGTAGAGAGACCCTGTCTCAAAACAAGCAAACAAATAAACAAATAAATAAATAAATAAATCTATTATATTTGGTATGCTTGTAATCTAGAACCACCTCATCTCTGTTGCACTTGCCAATGTAAAACCTAAGGAAAGAATTTCATGAGCATGCAAACCTGGCACATAAGTTCCCTTACAAATTTCCATTCTCTTGGAATATAGCCGTCACTCTGTGAGCAAGCCCAAGTTGACCTACTGGAAGACAAGAGACAGGACAGACAGGAACTGAAGCCTCCTTAGGCCACTAATGTCCACTTGATCTGGCAGGTGACAACATCCATATAAATGGGCCAAACCAAAACCAGGTTGCCGTACTTCAACCAAACAAAGTTGCTGCTCTACTGAAACATGAGCAAAGCAAATGTTGCTTAAGGAACTAAATTTATGATATTTCATTATGCAACACTGTGGTGTGGATTTGGTTTGTGTGCATCTCCAAAAGACATGTATCAGAAGCTTGTCCTGTAATATAATAATATTGAACGAGTCTGAGACCTTTAAGATACAGGACCTAGCTGGAAGTGGTTGGTTCATAACTGCCCTCATGAAGGGTAGAACGCTGATCTGCCACGGAGTTATGTGTAGGGATCTATTGGTCTAACCAATTCACTTCCCTCCCTTGTGCATGCTCTTTGGGAGTGTTTCTGCTGCCCACACTTATCTTGTACAAAGTGTCCCTGTTTGAGTGCCAAATGTAGGGATCCACAGGCATCTCAGTGTGATCTATTGTATCCCAGGAGAAAAAACAGCAGGAATGAGGAAAATATAGAGAACAAGACAAGACCTGGGTCAGATGGTAGCCCATGTGCCTGGTTGGTGAGATGACCACCAACTCCAGAAACAATAGTAAGGACCTTTATTTATACCTTTACCAAGTTGCAAATTGTACACAAAGTTGTCTAGCAACGAATAGCCCACAATATCCAGGCCAGATGTTCTTTTCAAGATTAAGGCAGTGTGGCTGCTTTAGGCAATGAGGGCTCATGCTGTCATCCTACATATGATCGATTTTAGCTTTGCCAGCTCCCAACAGTTAGGTCTCAACAAGAATTAATGAGTTTCTAGGAGAGCCAGTTACAATAGAAGAGAAAGCATGCCCACTCCCCAGGCTATTGCTTTCTAGCTTTCCATATGATCACATTGACCTGTGCTGCCCTACGTCATTGCCACCCCTGCCTGTTGTGATTCAGCATGGGGACTCATGAAGATGCTGAATGAATATGGCCCTCCAGGTTTGGACTTCTGGTTTTTGAAACTAGGAGCTAAATAAACTCCTTTATAAAATACTCAGCCTCATGTGTTGTTATACCAATAGAAAATGGGTTAAGATCAGCAAGGATGACTGAGATAGAGTCTACAACTTAATGTGTCAGAAAATGTCACATCTTTCTAAGCAAAATTCCTCATAGATTAGTCTTTCTGTGACAAACCTAAACCTGTGGTCAATTATCCATGCTCTATTAGTTATTAGCATACATACTGCAATAAAATTATTGATAGACTTCACTTGTGGTAGTATCATACAGACTGGGGATATTTTAACTTAGTTACTTAAGTATTTTCAAGTTCTTAGAGCTTTGATCATATGCAGATGGGTGGATTGGCAACTGGTGGCCAACTTGTAACACCTAGCTGAACTGAATGAATGTAGTGCTGGATGTGGAACAAGCCACCTTACTGTTGCCAACAAAATCAAAAGAAGGACTGGAGGAAGAGGAAGAAGAAGAGGGGAAAAGGAGAAGGAGAAAGAAGAGGGAGGAGCTCTTATGAGACTGTGGACTCTCCTGGGTGCTGTTGGTGCCTCAAAGGAGCTCGTCATGCTGACTTTCCTGATATAGACTAAGCTGTTCTCATCAGTGGAGGAGCTCAGAATATTGTCACTGAGAATGTTTGTGCTTCACTTTGGGAGGGCGGGCTCGGGTCCTTTGTTTGAGCATTGCTTCCTGGCTCCAGGGAAGAACCTTCAGTCTACAAAAACAGATCCTTCATCCCTCTGGAACAAACTTTCTAAATTCCACCACTGATCTTGGGTCCTTCTCAGTGAAGACCCATGAAACGGATTTGCTTGAGACATTGTCATGGGTTCTAGGCCTCCAACTAGATGCATGGGGAGAATTGTTATGGGCTCTAGGTCTTCAGCTGGACTCATGCAAGACATTGCTGTGGGATCCAGGCCCTCAGCTGGATTGTTCAGCTCTTTAGTGTGTGGACAGATTTTATGAACTCTTTTGTACTTCACTCTTTGAATGACTATTATAAAATGATCCTATAATGTATTTGTCCTGTATTAAATCATTTCCTTTTTAAAGACCTGAAATAAAAGATAACAAAAAAACTAAGGGTATAAATCAAGTCATTTTTATCTTTGCATCTGTTCACTAGTTTAGAATGTTAACATTGGTATAGTTAAACATAGAATTGCAATTGAAAATGAGTATGGATTTTCCTTTTATTTGGTATTAAATTAGTGAAATGTTTCAATATTGGCCAATCAAGAGTTCTCTTAATTTTATATTTTTCCTTTATGTTCAGTTTCTTTCTGTTTTACTGTATCTATTGTACTTTTCAGATTTTATTTATTCTTTCAGGTTCTTACACTAGGGAAACAATACCAAAAAAAAAAAAAGTTTTGTTATTGACAGAGACCCACGAACATGACAATCTCTTTGTACATAAAACTTTTGAAGTTGAGCTCTTGATTTGTGTTTACATTTTTTTTAGATAATAATAATGATTGTCTCCTAACTTGAAGCTTGTGAGTTAAGCCCACCATTCTGTGACTGCATTGTTTCATACTAGAAAGCCAAGTATTTTGGCTGTAATTACAGACTGAGATATCCAGATAAAGAAAAAGATAATTATAGGAAGAAGTCTTCTTTTAATATTTATTCTTCTATAAGGCACTTTGAAATAAAATAGAATTGATGCTTTTAAAATAATTTATACTTTTAGTATGCATTACATTGGCAGTGTCTAAGAATTCCCATATTACTGCATTAAGAGTTATCATTGTTAAAGATAATGACCATTTATTAAGTAAAACCTTGTACTTTATAATTTCTGTGATTGCATTCATTTTGTTAGTGAAGTTGGGTATCTTTTTATATATTTATTTAAATTTTCTCTTTTGTTACTTCCTAGTTGTAACTTTTGATGATAATTCAAATAATTAGACACTACATTATCTCTGACCTTCCCTTTTGCATTTACCTCTCCCCCTTCTTCCTTCCATTTCTCTTCTTTTTCTTCTCTTCCATTTTTCTCTAAACACTGGTTTTATAGTAACAAGCAAAAATCGTATGTACAGACAAATGGTAATGGGGATAAAATTCCACCATGCACAAGGGCATTTGGTATCATCCCTTCCCTAGGCTGCTCCTTCAGAAGCTGCAAGTACTCTAGCCTAGCCCTAAAATTGCATCACTATTTGAAGGATGACTTGAGGACTCCTCATTCTAGTAGACCAGGAAACAATGAGTGATGACATAACACTATAATGCTATTTGTTCATATGACTCAATAATTGGAATGTTGTTATTTCCTGAACTCAGACATCCTGGACTCTTCATATAAAAGCTGAGTAGTTTAGAAGCCTAAGCTGCAAAAAATGTAATTTCGTCAGGAATCAAGATTCTTAAAGATACGGTAGAAGAAGGGTGAAAGGAAACGAAGAAACATTTATTTCATTTCCCAATAAAAATGCATAGGCTGTGGCAAGGGAAAAGTATTATTTTCTGCCTTCCTGGAAAGCACAAGTCTGAGATCAATATCTGGTACCACTAAGAAAAAAAAACTATTATTTTCAAAGTGCAGGTAACTAGATCTCTAGCAATGCTGACACAACCTGACATGTTAGAAATACAGCTTCTCAGGGATTATTTTAGAGCTACAGAATTAGAAGACTGAAAGAAAGATCAATCTGAAATCTGTATTTCACAGTCCTCTAGAGGACTCTGAGGCATTCTCAAGCATAAGGACTTCTGGTGTCATGCCCATCTACCTGCTACCAACATGCTATTTCTGGGTTGCTGCAATTTTGTCTTTGCAGCTCTTGGGATGCAATTATTATGACAGTTAATTTGAAGGTTCCCAAAGTAGTAATAAAGTAAGACAGGATATTAAATCAGAAATAATTATGTTCCTACTTAGAGGTGCGATCAATTTTTAATCCTTACGTTGGCCTTTTTGGGCCTGATCAGTTATTGGAACTTTAAATAAGGTGGTGTCGAGGTTATTATCCAAAGCCCCTTCCAAAAAGACTTTGAGAAACCATTCATCTATTCAATGGCACGGGCACTGATGCCTGGAATTTGTGCCGGGGGATGTGGTTTACACATTGGTTTACAAAAGTCTGCAAAAAGACCTGGACCATGACTTAAAGGATGGTCATCATGCATTATAAAATTGTTAAGTTGTTTAATTTTAAACTATCATAAGGGTCAGAAGCTTAGGAAACTCTGCAAGACAGCAATTAAGGTCTAAATTCAGGAAAAGGTTTTCCTAAAGAACTTATTAAATATAAGCAAATACCCAGACTGTCCTTGTCCAGAAGTTTATATGTCTCCTTGAAAGTAATGAAACAGGGGCCAGGGAGATGGCTCAGTAAAATAAGTGCTTCCCTGGCAAGCGCAAAGCCCTGAATTCAATCCCTGGTTCTGCAAAAAAAAAAAAAGTAATTAAACATATATTTAGGAAAATTAAAGTGTAACATGAAGAAAAAGTTATCTCCATCCTCTTCCTTTCAAATGGAGTAAAATTAATGTCCAAAAGTAGCCCACCATAGTATTTATTATTTTTATCCTAATTTTTTTATAATTACTAATGTTAATCGGGTGCCAGCCTATCAGACTTGAATGAAATATTGACCATGTATTATATTAAGAACCAATTGATCAAGGTGAGAGTAATAACAGTTTTTAGCTGTTTGGAAAAAATAAGTCATCTCTTATCTGCAGATTTGGTGCTGATTACGATTGGTCTAGATGTCCCCCCAAAGCCTCATGCACTCCTTCTAGAGTTTGTGATTAATTTGTGACCCGATGCTGGGATTACGGGTATGAGTGCTACTGAATGCAGTACAAGGAAAGGAGAGGGGCTGCTCTCTGCTGCTGCTCTTTCCTTTTTTCTTATGCTGTTTTGCTCTTTTCTGCATCCGTCAACTGCTGCCTCTGCCGTGGGCCATTCTGCCTTGGAGCCAGCCGAGAATGGACTGAAACCTCCACAAACTGGGAGCTAAATAAACCTTTTCTTCCTTAATTTTTGGAGTTAAATATTTTGTCCCAGCAATGGGAGAAAAGTAGCTGAGACATCATTTAACTTGGTTTTGACCAAATAAGTGGGTTTGCCCACTAAACATAAGTTCAAATGATCAAGCATCCTAGAACCACAGCTATCAAAGAAAAACTTTGTCAGCACAGTCAAGGAAATAAAGGAGAATAAGAATTCTATATTAAGAATCAGAGACAGTAGGAGGGTCACCAAGGCCATTAGCAATGAGCTGATCGATAAGCAATTGATGGTGTTCAATAGGCAAGAAGGAGAAGTTTCCTGAAGTGATGCATTGCAAATGGAAAGAACAAAACCAATTCTTCATATTCAGCATCTGCAGTTAATTGAAAGGAGGAACAAGTTTTGCTCAAAATGGTAAAAAATATCAAAATATTCCCAGGAAATGATTAGCATAAGGAGAAAAATTGTGCCCTCTACTGGTCTCTAACAGCACTATGGTTTCTACAAAGCAATTTTTTTCTGTGACCATAGGAAAAACAGGAGCCTCACTCTTAGAAAAATTTAAATGAAAAGTAAGACTAAGCATATGAGTGTATTATAATAAATTATAATTCCTATAGTGATATATAATTTCCTATTTGTAAATAAATACCTATGGTTTTGTTTTATTATTGCTTATGATCTCATTTCATTTTTTAACACCTAATGTATTTCACATGGCACTGAAACAACAACATAGTGAAACACTAGCAGCTAGGAAGGACCTCGGGTCCTCAGTTGGTCCCGCCCACCACCCCCACCTTTCCTTACCAGGTCATCACTGTTACTGTTCGACATACTTCCAAGTTTCTTTTTTTTTTTTTTTTTTTATTTTTTTTTTTTTTGAGAGAGAGAGAGAGAGAGAGAGAGAGAGAGAGAGGTGTGTGTGTGTGGCCAGCTCAGCCCACCAGGGGGCGAGGCTGGCTGGCATGTGGTGCTGGGGGATTGAACCGCGGTCCCCGATGCCTTGCCAAGCTTGTTCCAAGTAGGTGCTCTAGACCACTGAGCCATCTCTCCAGCCCCCCAAGTTTCTTTAAAGCTAGTAAATCTACAAATTTTTTTCTCTGTATCCATCTGTCAGTTTTACCTCATATCAGCATGCTTCATGCGCTATTCTTCACCTTGCCTTTCTCAAGTAGCAACGTACCTGAGTGATCTTTCAAAAGCATCACACATATTTAACAGCTGTGCATTGTTGTAATGCTCTTGGTGTTGCTATAATAAAGAACTCGTAACTGAGTATAGTATTATAAAGAGGTTTATTTTGGCCCACAGCTCTAGAGGCAGGAAAAGCCCAGAATGTGGTAGCACATCTGCCCAGCTTCTGGTGAAGAGCTTGTGTGTCACGGGAAGTGGAAGGAGAAATGGGCACACGCAGGAAGAAAGGCAGAGCGACTCAGGAAAGGCTGAGTCGCTGCATAATAAGCCCACTCTCTTAGTCACTGATACAGTCCCACGAGACCTAACTAGTCCCATGAGAGCTACTGCAGACTTAAAAGAATTAACCCAATCTCTGGAAAAATATATTAATCTATTCATGAAAACAACCCCCCATGACCTCTTCACCCCCACCTACTGGTCCTAAAGGTCCCACCACCTCTCAATACCATTGTATTAAGGAACAAGCTTCTAACACCTGAACCTTGGTGGGACAAACCATATCAGAACCATAGCACACATCATTACGCTGCATTAATTTATGACTACTATAATTTATGACTAGTACTCTGCCAGCACCAGTACTAGTGCATTATTTAAATGATTTCTAGAATTTTCCAACCAAAATATTTCTCCAATTAATAGCTTTGTTCATGAATTATGGTTGAGGTGTTTGTACGTTTCATAGCCCAGAAGGCAAATGAATGCATCAAATTCCATTTGTTCTTGTAAATTTGACAAGTATTGTCAAATCGCAAACCATAGAGAGTTTTGAATTTATCCCACCATCTGAAATCTATGACAAAGCCCATGACCCCAGAGCCTGGTGCAAAAGTATGTCTAACTTTTCAAGATTTTCTCACTTGATTAATGAAAAAATGGGTTAGGACACAAACACATCTCAAATGAGTTTCAGAATCATCTCATGTTAAGCAGCCATTTCCATTACAGCTTGTGAACTATCCACATATATCACTTGTCCTTTTCTGTATTGAAGTAGCATAAGGCTTGATCTTGAATTCTTTTAACAATTTGGTGCAATCAGCATCCAGCAACAATGCCCACTCCTGAGAGTCATTGCCAGGTGCACACCTGGTGGGCTCATAGCATCACGTGCCAGTGGAAAGTTAGGGCTAATTGTTGGTCTTCTTCTGAGAGATTTTATTGTAAAAGAGAAGTTAATACATTTTTCAAATTTATCCTTTATGTTTTGGCATGATTTACATTATCTGGGGGGACAATTCAAGAATGAAGTTTAGATCATTATACCTTCTGCATCACATTTCAATTAGAAAAAAATTTCACTTAAAGAGCTTTTAGCAAATTCCTTTATTTTGTGTACATATAATCTCAAATTTTCAAACATTTTTTCAAGTAACTTTTCAAATAATTCTCAAATAATTCTAAACATTTGGATATTGTATAATATATATATATATATATAATGATATCTAAATGTAAACCCATCACTATGCTTTAGACAGTTACTTAATGGTACAGATTATTGAATATCCTATTTCTCCCAGTGCAATGAAGGTAGACATAGCCATATGCTAAATTTCCACATGAATGGGTACTTATTTCTGTGGTTACTAATCTGTTTCAATGATCAGAACCACACTGAATGAACCACACACAGTGAACCACACTGATTTAATTAGAAAATTTCATGTTATTTCTTATGTAAGTCTACTCTTATTGCTCTTCTTTACCAAAGATGTCCTATTTATTCTTGTGTATATTCCTACCTTATTTTGAAAGGCCCATTTTCCTTCAAAAATGACATAGTTTCCATTTTTTTATACTATCAAGGGAAGATGAATCTATAAGAAAATTGAGCAGTCCTAGCCCAGGTCCGGTGAGTGTGTGGAGAGCTTCCTGATAACTTGCACCAGCGGGACCAATCCCAAGCCAGGCGCAGCTTGGGCCGGACCATCTCCACCCCCTCGGGCTGCCCCCAACACTCCGCAGTACCTTCCCCACCCTGCCGCAGAGTAGGAATTTCTGCTGAGTTCCGGGAACACCCACACCCAGTCCTGGCCCAGGTCTGGTGAGTGTGTGGAGAGCTTCCTGCTACCCTGCGCCCACGGGCTCAGGCAGAGCCCAGGCGCAGAGTGGGCCGAATCCTCTCCCACCCCCTCGGACCGCCCCCCACCACTCCACAGTACCTTCCCCACCTCACCCGCCAAGTAGGAATTTCTGCCGAGTTCCGGGAACACCCAGACCCAGTTCTACCCATGTCCGGGGCACAACATATTCACCCTCAAGGGCAGCAGTGGGAAGGAGCTCAGCACAGCAGCCAGACCTAAGCCAGACGCAGCTGGATAAGTCCAAACTTTGTAGAGCTGCACCTGAACTTCAGTACGTGCGAAGGTTATAACTACAGCAAAGATATACAACAAAGGGCAGAATAGAGTGCTACACAAAATGATGAGAAGCAACAAAATGCAAACTCAGAACCTAAGCCCACCCGTAACAAGTGCAGAGGACACTAACACAGAACAAAGTGGAAATCAAACACCTGAAAGGAATGAATCAACAGCTTCTGAAATAAAGAAACAGCTGCAGAAAGATATAGAAGACCTCAGATTGGAAATGAAAAAAGAAATCCCTGAATTAATGACATCTGAACTAAAGAATCAAATGCAGAAACATATGGAAAAAAACCAGTGCCCACCCAGAACAAGTGCGGAGGAAACTACCTCCACTCAAATGCATGAATTGAGAGCATCGATAGTAAATAAGCAATAGCAGAAAGATATAAAGGAAATCAGAGCGCAATTCTTTTCTGAAATAAAAAGAGAACTCTCAAAACTCATAGCAGATGAAGTAAAGAAGCAACTACAGAAATATAGGCAGGAAACCCACTCTGAAAGAAACACCGCAGTAAAAGAATTTCTAACTGCACCTAAGAAGATATTGATAAAAAAAATAGAGATTAGAAAAATGACGGATTCCCTGAATGAACAATACAGAAAAGAAATAGATCACATGAAGCTGAGTCAAAGAGATATAGAGGAAATGAAACTCTGAATCACAAGCTTGCAAAACCGTTTAAGTGAATGTGAAGACAGAGTTTCAGATCTTGAAGATG
>NW_004524600.1:16077440-16083951 GCF_000260255.1 Octodon degus
ATTTTTTCTAATGGTGTTTGTAAATAGGATCTCAAGTCCGCATCTTGTACAGCAATTAACCACTAAGAAGAATATATGCAGTGTGTTATTTGTTGAAACTGTACTTCCGATTTGATTTGAAACTTTCTCATTGCTATCTGTTTATCAATAAAATTTTCAAAAAAAAAGAACCTTAAGCATTAACTGAAAAAAAAAAGATATGTTATGTACAGACACAAATTTTCCATGTAGTATGTGATCATTATGTTTGGCAAATATGTCCTATTAAAAATTTTTAAACATGAAAAAAACTTGATATATTCTAATCAGATACACTTTTTAAATTATGAAATTTAGATCACCCATACTTTTATATTCTCTCCAGTTCACTCTGAAGTATACTGAGAAAAGCAAATTTATGTACTCATAATGAAAGGATATCTTTTCTTTATTCCTATAAATTTAGCTTTGAAAGTTATTTCTGTTTGAGGTATAGTCTCTCATAATGTTTATCTTCATTGTGAATTCCTCATATTACCACTAGAAGACTTTCTTTTTATTTGAATAATTGTTAGTCTAGATTATAATGTGTTTAATCTTTTAAAAGCAAGATCCCTACATTGTTTGTTTGCAATGTTTGTTGCCTAACAATTCATTTTCCCCAAAATTTTCTGGATTACTTTACTCATTGAAATTTTCTCAGTCTAAAAGTTAGGAGTTTCTTTTGACACTATTAATTTAAACATTTTAGCTGTGTGATTCCCAATTTCTTCTGTGCTAGTGTTTTCTCTATTTGTTCTCAGTGGGCTTGGGGCCTGAGATTGCATTTTGCTCCTTCTCTTTGTCATTTTGTATAGCACTGTCCTCTGAACTTTGGTGTAGAGCTTTGGTGCAGTTATAACCTTAGCATCTACTGAAATTCTTAACCAAGAGAGATTATGATAGTTATAGTTTTGTATTTACAGAACTACAATAAGGAACACTAATAATGGGTAATGATATTTGCAGTTGACAAACTTTTGTAACTGGTGGGTTTGTGTATTAGACAGTAAGAGTAATCATGATGTCTTTATAGCTAAGCAGGTATTAAATTGGGAATTTTTATTTAAGTTTGTTCTGCTAAGTTCTGTCTGATTGCCTCCCCTTGATGTACCTGGTATTTTCCAGGCAGACTGGTTCACCGCAGTTACCTTTTGTCCCCTTAGTCAAGAGAGAAAGAGGAAACGTCCTTTTATAGATCTGGGTCTAGCAACGTGTCTCAGCTTACCGGGTGCAGATCTACCAAGTTTGAGTTTATCCAGTTGTGCCTGGTTTAGGTCTGGCTGCTGTGCTCAGCTTCTTCCTTATGCAGGCCTTGGAAGTGAACCTGTATTGCCCCTCTGGCAAGATGTTCTGTTCCTGGATTAGCTGGGTGGTTCTGGCCCCTAGCCTCTCTGCAGGGACTTCAGCTGCAGAGTTTCATACCAGGCTTGCATGCCAGGCCTGGGCTGGGTCTGGAGGGATCCACAGAACAAGACAGACAGACTCACTAACAAGTGGGCCTGGGCTGGGTCCAGAGGGATCCAGTGGGCACAGGGGAGCATGGAAGCTCTCCCATACACTTGCCAGTCCTGGGCTTGGACTGTGTCTCAGGAGGTTTATTTTGTAATCCACTCAAATTCACTTCTTTTAATGGATGGATTAAATTCATTAATATTTGTTGACATTCAACCACCAATGAACATTGCCCTCCCAGCAATAATTACCTACCATGCCATTCTGTGGGATGTGCTCTTGGAGAATGTTTCTCATGGGTCTAAGTCATGCTCTCTTCACCATTTTTCCTCAGTACCCTGACTGCACTCTCTCCATTTGTTCCCTCAGAGAACATATCTATATTTCAGTAATCAGCTCCACATGCATACTCTTTAAATGTATCTAAGCCTCATTGTTCAGGTCATGAAATGGATTTTTTTGTGATTTATGAAGTCATGCTCAACACTACATGGGTGCTTTACTTCTCTAATCCTGGACTTATGGAGTCGGTTGTAGATTTCTAAGATAGATGGATGACAGATAGATAGATAGATAGATAGATAGATAGATAGATAGATAGATAGATATAGACATAGACATAGATACCTTTTTATGTGTATGCAATACCAAGGATTGAACTTGAGGCCTTGCACTTACCAGACAGTTGCTTAAGCTGCTATCTCCCCAGCCCACCTGGAGATATATTGAATAATCTGTCTTCAAATACAGACTATTTTTTCAAAAGTATCTTTATAAAATTATTGTTCTTACACGGAAACACTATTACTCTAAAAAAACATACCATCCAGCTTATTGACAGACCTTTGTATATTTCTCACAGAGATTATTTTGCTTGTTGTTCTCTTGCTTAAAATGTTGTCATTATGTGTGAAGAGCTCACTCATTCTTAAGCATTCACTCTCAAATTGAAACTTTTTCTTTCCTCTTTCATATAATCTTACCCTCCCCAGAATGAAAATCATGTACAATATACCACTAATTTTTGCATTTATAAAATTTCTTCCAGTATTACAAACTACTCTCATATATGAACAGATATTTTTCTACAATTAAACTGAAATTATCTCAAGAAAATGGAGGATTTTCATGAATAACTTTATAAATGCATAGCTGTCAGCAATATTCAGCTGCAGAAGGCAGAACTCATTAAAAGTTTGTTTATATTTATTAGTACCTTCATGTAAATTGCCTATTCAGCTTAATGGTTTTATAGAAATAGGAACATAAAAAATGTATAGAAAGAAGATGGATTTTGAAAGAAATCTCACTAGAAAGGATTAGAGATGAGCAGACAGCTCATATGCACCTGGAAGCAAAGAGAAAACAGGAAGAGAGAAAAACAATAATAGCATAAAAAAGATTCACATTTCCCCACTTTTGTTAGGAAATTCAATCTCCTAAAATCAGAACTGTTGGGGCCAGGGAGATGGCTCAGTAGGATCGTGCTTCCCTGGAAGAGTAGGTTCCTGAGTTCAATCCCCAGTTCTGCCAGAAAAAAATAAAATAAAATAAAATCAGAACTGTAAGGTACAATACACTAGATGAGTTACTGCAATTTTGGATTTTTTTTTCTTTTGTACTTTAGGGAAGAACCTACAGGGTGTTCAGGGTCTCACTACTACATCGGACTCATAGTGATCTGCCTGTTTACAGCCTCCTAAGAGCTGGGATTACAGGCATGCGCCACCATGGCCAGTCTCAATTGCCGTCTTAGCGCATCCTGGGGGCAGGGCCGGGGTGCACCTGCTTGCAGGCACTTTAATCCGCTGAGCTATTTGGCCAGCCCAGGATTTTTTTTCATACCTTATAAAATTTCTTTGTATGGAACAGAACCAAAACAATTTTAAATAAACACCAATACATTCACTTCCTCGGTTCTACTATTAAAATATCACTTATTTCTCACCACGTGCTCACTCAGCAACTATTCGTTAGTCTCTCCAAATTATTATGCATTTTAAATAACAGAATCTTTCACTTCTGCTTAAATATTTCAGAATGCATGATTATGAACTAAAGTTCAATATTTTTGACAACTCCTTTTCTTTTACTATAAAATATACTGTGTAAGATGTCAATGTCACCACAGCTGCTATGAGAAGACTTATCTCTGGGCATGCCTGGAGCCATGTAAAGACACAGCAGCTAAGTATAAGATGCTTTTCAAATTGCAAGCTTTAGGGCTAGGGAGATAGCTTAGCGGTCTAAGCACCTGCTTGACAACTGTAAGGAACTGATTTGCATCCTGGCACCACCCAGGTGGACCACGCATGCCACAGAAGCTGGGTGTGGTGGTGCATTCCTATAATCTCAGCGCTAGGAAGGCTGAGACAGGAGGATCACTATGAGTCCAAGCTGCACAGGGAGACTCTGTACCAAATAAATAAATAATCTCATAGTTTAAACTTCACTCTTCTATGGGTCACTTATACCTGATGAAATTGGTCTAACACTATGATACAATAATGTAGCGGGCAGATTGTATAGAACTTCACTGAAATTTTTTTCATGGTGTCTGAAAGTCTGATTCTTCACTCACACAAAAGCTTGGAACACACCAACCAAGTCATTTCGTGAAGCAAACAGGTCCTGGAGAGTTTTGCCCGGCAATCTCTCTGGCCCTTATGCTTGCCAACACTGTTTCTCTGGCTTTTGCACTCTCTTTATATTGATTAAAACTTCACATGAGAATGTTGTCAGAAGTATTGAACTTTTTCCATTGTCTAGTGCTGTGAAATTCTTGCATTTATCCCTAATGGAATTTTTTTTTGAAATGTTGTTAAAGCATATTTTAATATGCTTTCTTAAAGTATTCTGTGCTTGCAAATGTGCAAGGAAGTGTATACTTTTTTGTTGTTGTTGTTGTTTAAAATTATAGTTTCTTTCTTTAATTTTTATTTTATTTTATTTATTTTTTCCATAATTTTCTTGATAAACAAATAGCAATGAGACAGTTTCAAATCAAATCGGTAGGACAGTTTCAATATTTAACACACTGCATACATTCTTCTTAGTGGTTAATTGCTGTACAAGATGCGAACCGGACATCCTATTTACAAACACCATTAGAACAAATCATCCTATTGATTAAGACAATGCAACTATATATCTATCCCAACAACTTTGAATACACAGATACAAAATGGACATTCATCTGTATACCCTTTTTTTGTTAAGTTCCGTTATTTGAATATTACAGGTGCCTAAATGCAGCAAAATATTCCAAAAGAGTGCAGTAGCCCATAATAGTATTGGGTCTTCCGCTTAACTGGCAATGTCACAAATTGATGACCTGAGTCCCCTACAGCTCAATATAACAGTATGGCTTTACTTCTTATATTTCGTTTTTATACTTTTCTTCTGGATGGTTAAGACCAAGGTAAAGCAGGAATTATGCAACAAGAGTTGTAGCTTTGGGGTCTGAGAAGGTCAGTGAAATCCCCTCAGGATTTATCCTGAGATCCTGTAACTCAGATTGTAGAACCTTTGTCAGTGTCAGCCATGTGGATGAGTCACGGCCATTGCTTGGCCAATGTGCTCTCTGTGAAAGCCTGAGAGACTGTTTTCTCTCCATGAGACTCTCCTCAGGCACACTCTACATCATCAATCACTTTCGTCTTTGGTCTCATAATCTGCTTGATCAGAAAATTTGGGACATTACCAAGTTACATGACGTTACAGTACAAGTTCTCATATGTCCTGAGTCTTATTTGACCTTAGAAGGCTAGGGCCAAAGAGTTGGCTTTCCCAGCAGCCCTCCTTTTTCTCTAATTTTGGTCTGCAAACTTAGGTTGTTAACCATCCAGAAGACAAGCTTATTGTTATTACCAAACAACTTAGGCGGTTAAGCTTAACCTCACTATTTGTCTGCATATCAAACATCTTAGGCATAATATGGAACAGGTATTTTTCATCAAGTATTGATATGTTGAACTTTAAGTTCCTACAGAATATGATAAAAAAAATTTAAAAATTAGAATATATTTTAACAATAGACAAAGAATTATATACTTCTCATGTTTGCACATAATCCGAAAATATCACCATATACAACCTTGAAGCACGACAGTCCTACAATATTCCTTTTCCTGTCTTTTGCTTTCCTTCACCACCCCCTTCTTCTTGAACAACCACCTACCCGAGAGACATCCTAGCAGTAACTGGCATGTCATGACAAGCAGTCCATATTCAGAAGACCAGAATGACAGGCACTCCAAGCATGAAACTGCTATTACAAATTACCATCTGCAGTGCAGTACCTTAGTTCACAGGTATCAATATATATAGTTAGTCAGGGTGAGAATCTTTCCAATTAACTACTAGATTAAAAAATCTCCTGAAGATTCTCAGGATCATTGCCTTGCTCATCTTCAACATATACCTGTATGGCTTGACGTTGTCATGTTTCCTAGTTCTTCTCCTTTCCCTCTCTTTTTTTTCATAATTATATTGATAAACAAATAGCAATGAGAAAGTTTCAAATCAAATCGCTAGGACAGTTTCAATAACTAACACACTGCATACATTCTTCTTAGTGGTCAATTGCTGTACAAGATGCAGACTTGAGATCCTATTTACAAACAGCATTAGAACATATCACTCTATTCATTAAGAGAATGTAACTATATATCTATCCTAACCACTTTGAATACACAGATACAAAATGGACATTCATCTATGTACCCTTTTTTTGTTAAGTTCCGTTATTTGAATATTATAGGTGCGCAAACTCAGCAAAATATTCTAAAAGAGTCCAGTAGCCCATAATAGCATTGGGTCTTCTGTTTAACTGGCAATGTCAGAAATTGTTGACCTGAGTCACCCACAGCTCAAGATAACAGCATGGCTTTCCTTCCTATATTTCATCTTCATACTTTTCTACTGGATGGTTAAGACCAAGGTTAAGCAGGACCTATGCAACAAGAGTTGTAGTTTTTGGGTCTGATAAGGTCTGTGAAATCCCCTCAGGATTTATCTTGAGATCCTGTACCTCAGA
>NW_004524600.1:16084051-16106484 GCF_000260255.1 Octodon degus
ACTCCAAGCTTATTGTTATTATCAAACAACTTAGGCTGTTAAGCTTAACCTCACTATCTGTCTGAATATCAAACATCTTAGGCATACTATGGAAAAGGTATTTTTCATCAAGTATTGATATGTTGAACTTTATGTCCCTACAGATTATGATAAAAACATTTAAAAATTGGAATATATTTTTAAAATAGGCATAAAGAATTATGTACTTCTCATGTTTGCACGTAAATCCAAAAATCTCCCCATATACAACCTTGAAGAAGGACCCTAATGAAATTCTTTTTTTTAGTATTTGTTAAACTTTGACCAACAAATACAACTGTATAACACAAACTCCAGTCAAGACATAGAATACTCTCATGCCTCCAGGTTACCCCCTATATTACACCCAAGTCAGCGGGTCCCTAGAGCACACTCAGAAATAACTGTTATTCTGTTTCTTTGGTTTTTGTCACTCTTAGTAATCAATGGAAATTATGATCCAGGACCTCCAAGAGATGCCTAAAAGCACAGACAACATCAAACTCTACATATACTGTATTTTCCATGTATATGTACCTATGATAAAGTTTAATTTATTAATTTCAAACAGTAAGAGACTGAACCAATAATAAAATTGAACCAATAATAAAAATAGAACAGTTATGATATACTGTAATAAAAGCTATGTGCATACTTTTCTTAACTTCTTTATCAATCCTCAGAACTATTTAAAATTATTTATGACTTCATAATTTCTTCCAACAGACATTTATAGTTTCTCACTTTAATTCATTCACTGTACCTTTTCTGAATTTTTTTATCAACAATATAGTTGATGATTTCCAGGAATGTATTAAATCTTGATATATTATATTGACATCAATTGATATAAAATTTAATCAAGTATTAAGCAAGTATATATTGCCTTGTCAAATGAAATTATGCCCTAGTCAAGAAGCTAAAGAAATGAGGTAGTGTTTGGAAAAAAACACAGTCTCAACATTTTCTTCTTCCTAACAAGGAGGTTCGGGATACTCGTGTGTGTCATTTATTAGTAGCACTTTAAATTCTCGCTCTTCTATTGGTGAGTACCTTTTTTATTTGTGGGATGAAGCACTTCTAGAACTATTCTGTAAATAGATAACTATCAGCCACAATCCAAAGGATTATGCAGCCAGATTATGAGCGAGTGATTTTTACTATTATATTTGAGAGCACATGGGTTAATTCTTTTTACATTTTTACCTATGTGTGGCTTTGTTGTGTGTCCCATACTTTGCCCTATGGTACCTAGATTAATCTGCCCTTTGTTGTATCCTTTGGTACCACGTTTACACTGTTAAGAACGTAGGTTTTGTTGGCATTTCCTTCTAATGGAGCCTGGATTTATGACAATTGAAGGCTTGCTTGCAATTTTCTTCTTCCTCTTTAAAGAACTTCTATAGCTCTGCTAGAAATGTGACAGCATTTCTGTCAGAGATGCTTCGCTGACAGAGATGACCTCTCCAGTAATTTTTGCATTTCCCAGCCCAAACCTATTCCTGAATCTGAAGTCATCTCTTACTTGGAGTCTTCCTATAGGTTCCCTGCTTTCTAGCACAACATGTTCCAGTCAATCAGAACACATTGTCTGTTCTTGTGTTCTCTCCTCAAGTCATCTTAAGTATTTATCATGCACTGTGGCTGCAGCTCCTGCAGTGTGATGTATACTTTTTTTTTCTTCTGAACAATTTAACATAGAGAAGACTTGTTCTTACTATACAACTTTAATATATAGCAATGTATATAATATTGTAATAGTATATAATATAGTATAGTATCATTGTAAAATTGTCATCCACAAGTCACTGAAATAAAGTAGTTTTAGTGAGTGACTTGTAAGTTTCACTAACGAATTTCTTCATTTAAGAAACAACCTAAAGGGCCAGCCAACTAGCTCAGTGGATTACAACATCTACAAGCAGGGGCAGGGGCCAGGGGTTCGATCCCCAGGTCTGCTGAGCTGGCCCCTCCCCCAGGGTGCACGGAGGTGGCAATTGAGACTGGACATGGTGGCACGTGTCTGTAATCCCAACTCTTGGGAGGCTGTAAACAGGAATCACTACGAGTCTGATCTAGTAGTGAGACCCTGAACACCCTGTAGACTCTTCCCTAAAATACAAAAAAAATCTAAAATGTGGAATAAAAACCTATTAATCAGAACCAAAGTGAAACACAGAATGAACAAAAAACAGTACATAAAGACTGTGAGCCAACAGGCAAGAATAAACTATAAAAGGTTCAAAGAACATTAACAATCTGAGGTGTGAAAATAATTGGCTCCTACTAAGAATAAAACAGGAGAGCACTCTCCATATCAGGCCATCTACATTTGCATAATCTTTAGTGTTTCTGAAAATATTTTCTACCAGGTCAAGGAAATATTTGGGGAAAAGGTGGAAACATTTTATTACTACCTCTTATGGAGTAGAATGTGTCATTTTATATCCCGAGATCTAATCTTACAAGACAGAACCTTCTCTTCGGTGTTTTGATTTGGAATTTTTTTTTTCAGATTTCAGTATATTTCTATACAAATAACGAGACCTTGTGCATGAGATTCAAGTTTAAATTTGAAAGTCATTCATTTTCATACTTCTACACATAGCCTGAAGGTAGCTTTGTGCAATATTTTCAGTTCATTTGCCTTTTTACTGTTACCTATCATATGAACTCAGGTGTGAAATACTTCACTAGTGGTGTTATGTTGATACTCAAAGAGTTTCACACTTTGAAGGAGTTCGTATTTCATATTTTTGGATTAGGGATGCTTAACTTATGCATTTATCCTCAATGACTATAGCTTTGCATCACTGCCAGTGGATACTAGGAGACTGGAGGATCACTATACAAGAACTGCAGGGGAGCTTCCAATTCAGAACAGAAGTGATTAGCCTAGCAGGGCCAGTCTATGACAAGGCTGCATCAGAGTGGACATGATGCCAGATATTGCATGGCAAGCTCTAGGTTCAAGCTCAGATTCCCTTCTGTTTTATACATGGGCAATTGTGGAGAAACTGCATCATCCTCTAAGCCTCAGTTTTCTCATGGGGAAACAATGATGATAACATGAACTTGTAGGATTAAATATGACACTTCTTTGCAGCACTTCATATAAAAGTGCTCAGAATGATGACGGAACCAAAATTCCAGTGCTCATGACATTACAGAATCCTTCACTTAATTTCTACTTTCACTCAAATTTGGAAGTGCACATTTATTCCAACATGGGAATCCACATTCCAAGTGTTACAGCTTGTGTCTAGGTGTCACCACCCCCCTGAAGTCTTGTGCAGAACTTTTCAGAGGCACTGGATGTAGAGGTGGAATGTCAAGTATTATGTGTGTGATACTGAGATCTAGGATGTGTGATTGTTAAAGTAGTCTGCTGACTGACTTGGCATAGTTCTGAGAATTAAGAGTGCCTCACCCTAGGTGTAGGTACTGTGCACCTTAAGGGTGGGGATGCTAGATGGAATGTAAGGGACAGAGAAGGGATTGTCTTTTTTGCCTTGCTGCTTGCTGCTTTTGCTGTCTCCAGCCTTCCATGAACTGTTTCTCCTCTGTGATGCCCCTGCCTTGGAGCCAGGTGATGATGGACTGAAATCTCTCCAAAGTATGTATCAACATAAACCTTTCCTCCTTCAACTTTGGATGTCAGGTACTTTATCTCAGCATTGGGAAAAGTAACTAACAAAAAGTAACTGAGAAAAGTAACCCAATAAATGTGTTTTGCACAGGAGGAATCCACAAAGCCTTGGCACATGTTAGCCGAGAGGTCCACTTAGTCTTAGGAGAAGTAACTTAGTAAATGTTACTGATTTTAATAATAATGATAGCAAATACGATGTGCCAGACAGTACTGAGTGTATTACCTCATCCATTTATTTAAGCCACACAATAAGCTAACAAAAGAGTTAATTTATTTTTCTGTGCCGAAAGGCACAGGCAGCAAAGAGAATAGAATCCCCAGTGTCTTAGAAATGCTTCTAAAATAATGAGAAGCGTGATTTTGTGCAGCTGTTCTTCTGTGCATCCCTTCAGCTCCAGGTTTTTAAATTCTTTTTTTATTTTTTAAAGCGAGTACAAATTATAATTAAAACAGAAAAAACTACAAGTGATACAGAATTTCACTTAACAAAGTAATATGAATTTCACAGTATTTGTTGTAGTACATAGTGTTGTCTTCCAACCAGTTATTCATATTACCAGATAAATACATGTAAAATTGGAAGAAGAAAGAAATGTATGAGAAATTAAGAGAAAAAGGATTAAACAATTGAAAATAGGAGACAAAACCAATTAAAGCATTAACCTCTTCTTTCCATAGACAAGCAGAACTGCACAGTACAGTTGTCCCAACCATCCCATTTACATACACAGATAAATCTCTTTCCCCACTCTCTCTCCTGTACTTCTCCTCAACCCTTAGCTCCAGTTTGTTTTACAAATACAGGAGTCTCTCTAAATCTAAGATATCCAAAGAAATGGTCCAAGTGGCTGACTGTGTAGGAGAGGTGCCTAACAGCTAGAACAACAAACATGTGCAGCTAAGGAATAGGAGAGGTTAACCAAATTCTGTCACAATCAAACAATTTTCTCATAAATTGCTGGGAATTTTAAATAATAAAGAAAATCTTCCTTTCATGTCTTAACTTTTTTGTATACACAAAGGAAAATCTTTATTACACTGAATGGCTAGTACATCTCTCACTCTATCAGATGGCTAGAAGTAGGAAAGATTCCATTTTGAGATGTCAAAGAAAGAGCCAGAATGAAGACAGGTTCGTTAGGAGAGGACTCAGTGGCATTCTTTGACATCTTCATGTCTGAAGTAGCAGTCATTCTTATTGTTCCTTTTTTTTCACCCATAAAAAACTTAAAGCTGTTGCATAAATATTTGCTAGGATTCAACAGTTTTTTTTTTTTTGCTTTAAAGTATAAATATTTTAAAACTATTATTAAATCATCTTCCAGATATAGGCAGCATTTGTTACATTTATACATTTAGAAACATAACAAAAAAGTGTTTCAAAACAGAAATAAGATGTTTACCTGAATATACTATTACCATTGAAATTTTAAATGTGCAAGTCTTACATATATTCAACTTCCTGCTATAATGAGAAATTATTTCTTTTCCTTTTACAAAACCCCAATTTTTCATATCAAGTTCTTTAGTATATATTTTTTCTATTTTTAATACTATGAAGTTCCATTTTTAGTTGTGGTTTTAAATTCCATGCCTTAATACAAATCCAAGAAGTGTTGACTGTTGAAAATGCTGACATTTCCTTATAAATTGAACTCTCTTTCAAACCACAGTTAATTCTTGGAAGAGAAAATGCATACCTCTCTTCTCTAAATGATCTACTATTTCTAAATACATTTTGTATTCATATACGTTTTTAGTATTCAAAAGTGTTTTAGTATTAAGAATAAAGTAATTTTAGTTGCTAATTATTCTATTTTAACTATACTGATGTGGTGTAGTAGCATACTTTAAAATATACAAGATAAAAATAGATCATATTCCAATCTGTAATATTTGAACATAAAATTGTCTCTAAAATCTTGAGTTGATGAAACATTACTTTGCCAAAGAAATTAAGAATTTTTTTTCTGTATTTTAGGGAAGGGTCTACAGGGTGTTCAGGGTCTAACTACTAGATCAGACTCTTAGTGATCCTCCTGTTTACAGCCTCCCAAGATCCGGGATTACAGGCCTACACCACCACACCCAGTCTCAATCCCGGTCTCAGCGCATCTGGGGGCAGGGCTGGCATGGCAGGTCCGGAGATCGAACCCCTGGCCCCTGCGCCTGCTTCCAGGTGTTTTAATTCGCTGAGCTACTTGGCCAGCCCAAGAATATTGAACATTGAAAGAAAAAAGCATTTGAGGGAGAGATAAGAGGGAGATAGAGATCTAGCCATTGACAAAAGAGTCCGTAAAAGAAAGTTGATCCCGTACAGGAATCTGCATGTCTAGCAAATTGCTTGGAATCGCTGATGCTGCTTCTACCAGCCACATTTTGAGGACCCTTGCTTTAAGAGGAACTTCTGAAGGACTTTCACTCAGAGAGAGCCTTGCCTTTAGAAAGATCAGTTTTGCTGTGGAGTGAGAAACAGAGTCAAGAGGAGGAAACATAGTGGACAGGAAGATGCGCTGCAGTGCAGAGAAGGCAGCAGAAAAGGAAAAGAAGAAAGAGCCAGGAGCTTCTGACAGCCCCGGATTGTTCTCTAGACTATTGCTTGGCCACCTGGATGAATCGTTGTGACACTGCCTTCAGTCAACCTGAAGAAAGGACCATGTTTATGGACAGAATGATGTGGAATGTGTGCGGATAAGATGCAGTGGTGTTCTTGGCAAGTATTGAGCAGCCTGCTCTCTATGCACAGGGGCCAGGAGAGGAAAGCTTGGGTTGGTAGTGCTCAGTAATTTATCTGCCTCATTTTGAGAAGTGTCA
The DNA here is from genome assembly GCF_000260255.1 of Octodon degus. Lineage (NCBI taxonomy): Eukaryota > Metazoa > Chordata > Mammalia > Rodentia > Octodontidae > Octodon > Octodon degus. Next base: position 16,090,536 of record NW_004524600.1, read on the forward strand.
ATGTCAAGGGGAGGGAAATTATGCATAGCAACACGCTGTTATGTGGCGTTGCCACCATACAGGCAAAAAGGCAAATGCTGGACCTTAAGTGTTATATAGAGCTTGTGGGAAGAATTTAGGAGCTCACTAAGTTCCAAGTATATTTGTAAAGGTTCAGCCCAACAAGCAAACCATGGGCTAGGGTCTGTTTTATAACACCAGCTTTCAGCGTATGTGAGTCTTGGGAAACCAATGCAATAAAAGCATTGCTCTCAGGAGATGTGGGAAGAGAAGAATGGGAAAAAAGGCCTGGAAGAACAAGCAGAGTCTCAGTGCATCTAGAAGATGCCAGCCGGCAGATAGCAGTCTCCTAGCAACCAGCTGTGGTTTGAAACCAGAGTTCTTGAAATACCCTAAGCAGAATAAAGCAGTGACTTTGCACTGAAAAATGGAGACGTTAGATTGTCTAAACAAGTGTTCTTGTCAGAGGCCAGCCTTTGGGTGATAATATCAGGCCACTAGAATGAGGAAGGTTTGCAGAAAAGTGAAAAGTCTGATTATACAGACTGGTGTGCCATTCAGAGGCATGTCGCAACTGAGTACAAAAATGCTGAGCTTTATAAATGTGGGACAAATAGAGTTTGGATTATGACAGACTCTAGAATCAAAGACACTTAGCATAGGGGTCTACATCCCGTAAAAGGCTACAGCAGGGCTTTAGGGGCCACAAATCAATCAGGGTCTAGTAATTACACAGCTCATTTGCACTGCTCCCTCTCATTTATCCTGCAGAGTACTTTTTCCTCATGAATTGTCACCAATTATCGGCAAACAATTTTCCTCCCAGATACAGAATAAAGGCAGTTCCTCCCAATGTAGTTGTGAGAGGTATTGCTTTTGCACGGAGAAACAGACTTCACGTAACACTTACATGAATGCAGTGTAGGCTTCATCAACCCCTAACAACAAAAGGAAAGCTAGGGAACCCTAATATTAAATATGCTGCTAAAATGATGGTGGGAGTGGTCAGAGAAGAACAGTCTTGCGATCATACAGTAGCTGTGACTGAAGATCACAGAGATCTTCAAGCTTGTAGATCATATAGTAACTAAATTCAACAAAAGCCAGTTTCACCATTATCTCAGTTGGTAAGGATTTGCTAATCAGAAAGAACCAGGACAATTTTATTTTCTAAATCCAGCTCTATTTTAAATTATTTCTAAATTTAAATCACTTATGTTCCACTAAAAGCATGAAAAATCATACTAATACATTTCTTTTATTTGAAACACATTATTTTGGCTTTCTACTTATATAGCAGTATCACTTAGAACAATACAAATTAACTTAATTTGCTTTAAAGCAATAGGACATTTTAAAGCCAATTTCTAAGAAAAAAATATCTATGCTAAAAAAACCTTATAGAAGATAAAGAATTTCAGAATGTTACAATAAAGAAAAAAATAAATTTTGTTTTCTCCACCCTTTTCGCTGACATTCTTTGTTATTTTTAGCCCGATCTTTGAGACTGTTTCTTTAAAAAAAAAAATCAGTCACTCCATTTGGTTTCTATAGTAACAGAAACTAATTTCTGGATTTCTTCATGAGCTATGATCATGTTGAAACCAAAGAGGACTCATGGGTCTTGCAAAATTCATGAAGTCCTGAACAAATAGGACTGCCATCTTCTGGCATTTATTTGAAACGACAGATAATTGGAACAGTTCTGCATCCCACCACGAGATGCCCTCTGCGCCATGCTTCCATCCGCTGTTTCTATGGGACATGTGTCAGTGATGACAGGGCACGTGCTCAGGTGATTCTTGAGTGACCTCAGTGAGCTGCAAATAAGCCTTTATCCCAAGGGGAGCATGAAGAAGCGAGGATATCATAATGCAAATATTTGCTCTAGAAAGCTGGAAGATAAATGCACAGGGCACTGAAATCTTAATATTTTTCTTTCAAACGGTTATTTAACTGTTTTAGAATCAAAGCAATTCAAAGTAGGAACCCTGGGCTTCAAGGAGAAATTTCACAGGTGATTACTGTGGTAGTTTTTCTCTCCTAGGACAGGATGGAAAGGACTAATGGGAGAGGGCACAGAGGACCTAGGAACTTCCTCCCACCCGCTCAGCTGACAGCAGTGACTTATGAGTTGTTACCGAGTAAAACAGAGTTAGCATAAGAGCTGTCCAAATAACTTATGGCTCTGAATCACAGCACCATCTTCAGGAGATAACTCATGTCACCAGTGAATGTTCAGTAATATGGATTTTCTCCAAAACACCATATTTAACAAGCAATATCAATGAATGGTAAATGTAATGGCAATGTGAATTATTTAATGGAGTCAAACATGGGATATAAGCTGATTAAAATACATGCATATATGATAAAGTCACTTAAATTAAATAGTGGGTGTGAGTAGCTAAGAATAATCATTTCAAAATATTAAAATGCTAGCCAAATCAAATGAGACTAAAGAAAAATAAAATTAGCACTTGTGTACATTTCAATACTGCCTTAATTAAATTTTAGATGTATATGGCAAATATTTATCCTACCTGAACAGTGTATTGCTGTTATATCTATTCTGTACAAAATTAGGCATTAATTACCTGAATAGATGAAAGGTTTAATGAAATCTTCATTTTATGAATTTGAAGAATATATGTAGGCTGTCCTCAAGTGGGAGCTAGAATCTGCTCATCAATAATTGACTAAAATAACTATGGAATATTACAGTATGCAATGGTTTTAGTAACATATTTTCAATTAATTTATTTCATTGGTGCATTTCATAAGTACACAATGGTCACATTCATCATAGGGTACTTATACCTGTATATGATACATCTTGATTCTTGTTCCCATTCCCCTCCCGTACTTTCAGTCTTCCTTCCCACCTTATTTACAAAGCCTTGTTTCCATTTTTCCTTTTTTCCCCTTTGATTTGTTTCCTTTCCTTCTTTCCTCCCCTCCCCTTCCCTAGTTTTTCTTTCAGTTGAATATTTTCTCCCTATTTCACAATATCTGTTCTGCACCTTGGTCCTTATTTACTTTCAGCGTCTCATACCAGGGAAACTGGGGAATATTTGAACATACAGCTAATTTATTCCATTTAAGAGGGGTTTCAAGGTGCTTCCATTACATTTATTTACTTAGAAATGTCTCAAACTTATTCTTCGTTATGGCAGAGTAAAACTCCATTGTATTAAAAAAGAAACATTCTCTATTGGTATGCTGATCAGGATTACATTAGATCTGTATAATTTTGGGTGTATGGACATTTTTACTATGTCAGTGAATATTACAATTTTCCTCAAATCCAAAAAAAGACCAATATAGGACTTTAGAGCTTTTCTGCCCAGCTTCTACCTCTGTGAGAACACATGGAGGGTTATAATTAACCACTGGTCTTGGTTCTAAGATCAGCATGACATTCTGTCCTAATACAAATCTTCACTTCTAATCCATTGTTAAGTGTATGTAAACACATTACCCTGCGTAACTGTGGACATTTCTCTGCAACTGCTACATCTAACATATTTCTCTGCACTCTGTTGACTCAAGTTTTTCTCTTTGAAGTTTAAAAATCTGTCAGAGTGCCCTTGCCCTCTTTCCAGGTCAAGCATTCTCTACCCTACAGATTTTTTCCAAAGAAAATTAATTATAACCAGCCAGACATTAGTGCAATTCTACACTTTATAGTGAATACTTCATGCACTTGATTGATCTCTCTGTCGTCTTTTGAACTCATCATCTTTTAATCCCTTCTGCTCCCTAATTTAAGTCCACACAGCTTCTTATCCGAACTGTTCTAGGCCATTATCTCAGTGTCCCACTTGCTTTTCTAGGAACTTTTCCCCCTCTACCAACTACCCTGTAAGCTACTTTTGTATTCATCATTTGCCAAGAAAAGCTCCACTTAAGTCAGACCTTTGCTCAAAATCAATAGTTGGCCTTAACTCGTGACATAGCTTCCAGGCTTAACATGCCCTTGGAATTGTGCATGGTCTGGTGCCAATTGGCCTTCCCACCTCTTGCCTGTGCAACTCCACTTGAGAAGTCTGTATAATAGCACCATCCCCTTCCTGAGATGTGTGTAGCCTAACAATATTCCTTCCACTTGCTGTTATCTCATCCCAGATTTCCACTTATTACATTCTAACTCTCTTTCAAAGCAATGTTTATATCCCACCAGCTCTTCAAACCTTTTCTGATAACCCAGCACTACAGAACTTACAACTCCTAGATTCTCATTATTTGTATATTTCTTGTAGTTTCTAGTGCATTTCTTGGAATATTATAATTAACTGTGCTTATTTTCACCACCAACCAAATGACTAATTCTTCAAACTAGCTACCCAATTGATTTCATTCACCTTTTTGGTCATTAAATCAGTAAACATTCGTTGAGAGCCTACTAAATCTAAATTCCCATGATAGATATTGGAGATCTACAGACATGACTAAAGAAATTCCAGCCTTCATGAAATTCTTATTCCGAGGGACAAATAGATCATAAGGTTGAAGATATAGCTCAAGAGTGGAACATATGCTTAGGCTCTGGGTTGCAACTGCAACATTAGAAGAAAGAAACATACACAGGTAATGAATAAAAGAATAAGAAGCATAAATACTGTGGCAAATTCTGTGATGGTAATAAATGTGGAGATATACAAGTAAGATATAAATTTACTCGGGTTGGCAGAAAATGCTTTCAAGCTAACTCTTGAAGAATGAGGAATTCAAGGAACAGGACTTGACTCTGGACCAGAAGGCATCAGAAACCAAGAATAATATCATGACTGGATATTTCCATATACAAATTTAAGCAGGTACTAACTGATAAAGAGGTTGGACATATTCATCTTAGCCAGGAAAGAAAATTTTGGGTAATGTTGTGGGTTGGGCAATGTACATGTTCTGTGTTTGGATGTGATTACACAATGCTATCACTTTTTCTTGTTCCACCATTCTTATAACATGGCCTTGTCTAATATTAATGTTCACAAAATTGTTTATGTTCAACAGGTATGGCTTGAGGACAAGTTGGTTCATAGTTTTTAATGACTACATTTGTCTTTCTTACAGGTTATTCTGTAGAGTTGTGATAAGTTTTCATGTCTTTGCTTGTTTCTTCATGTGCTTGCTTGTTCTGATACACACAGTAAACCATGCCCAATACTTCTGTGAGAATAACAGCCGCCACCCTCCCCCACCCAGGTAGCAGCACACTCAAGTCCTTAGATACAGTGCTTGACCATTGCTGCCCATTGACACCCAAGAGTTCTCAAAATATTTCTCAAAGACTTCACTGTAGATAAGAAAATTTCTGGGATTCTTGTAATATTTTTAACTAGGGGCGGACTGTATTATGTTGACTGGTTATTGAAGGCAAATAGTGAACTTTTTAAAAAAAAATACTGAAACAGAAATCACGCTGATACAAAATTTATAAACCATCTGTGGCTTAGATACAGTTTTGCTTAAGGTCCTAATCTAATGTTAGATTTCCCAATCATGAGACAATACATTCTTTTTCAACATTTAATTTTGATTAAACTTATATCATTTGTAGTCAAAACAGTCTAGAATAATATATAGGTAGCATGCGTGTAAGAACAACTGGCCTTTTCAAGTCCTGAAGTTCCCTCTATTAAAATGAAATCCATCCACCATTCCCCATGCTTTCATTTGTTTCTTAAGCTCGGCCACCTCTTTCAGATCCACACTGCCACAGCACTGAAACAAGACACGTCTCCAGAGTGTATGCTGCATATCGGAGGAGACGCCTTGCTCATTTCTTATTTCTCACTAATCTACTTTCTGCACAATAATCTTTGATAATAATAAATACACAATAGAGTGATTAAAAGTCTTTAAAACCTCCAGTTTCAATGCCAACAAATTCCAAAATCTGGGATGACTGGACCACTGCCTGACTCCCAAATCTCCTCTCACTCCCCATCCCTTACTCTGCCTCGGTCTTCTCTGAACCCACAAAATATGTTCAGTCGTTTTTATGTTTTGTGGGGTTTGCCATCACAATGTCCTATTTCTGCTGCATAAAGTACTCCTCTAACTTTTATTGCTCCTTGTCGTTGTCCCTAAGCCCCTTGGTATCTGTCAGATTCCTCAGTTACAAGCGATAGGACAATATTGATAACATTTTTTAAAAACCATACTGAAGCCTGCTTTTCATTCCCCTTGTCAGTTTAAACATCAAAAATCTTGTCAAGGGGGCTGGGGAGATGGCTCAGTGGAATAAGTGCTTCTCTAGCAAGCGCAAGGGCCTGAGTTCAATCCCCGGTTCCACACAAAAAAAAAAAAAAAAAAAAAAAAAAATCTTGTCAAATTTCCTCCCACACGTTGATACTCTCTTTCTCTATATTTTATTTCTTTAACAGGACCAACGTTATATTATATATAATATTTTCTTCTTTCTTCATTATAATAACCACAATTATCTATTAGGTCTGGGCACAACAGAAATTTGACAATCTTGCGTAAATTTTAGCTCTTATTCACATTTCTTCCCAATCTTCCAGTTTTCATTATTTTAATCATTTTTAATATCTGTCTCAAAGATTTTATTTCTGCTTGAGTTAGTTGGAAATTTCTGGAAGCTAAGAATCTTCTGATTATCTCTCATTTATACTTCACATCTAAAACATAATAGAAGATTGGGTATGGTAGTGCACACCTGTAATCCCAGCTCTTGGTAGTCCGAAAACAGGAGGATTACTACAAGTCCAATCTGTGTAGTGAGACCCTGTAATGCATTAAGGTCCTAATACAATGTTAGATTTCCCAATCATATGAGCTAATATATTCTTTTTCAACATTTAACTTTAATTAAAGTTTTATCATTTGTAGTCAAAACAGTCTAGAATAATACATAGGTAGCATACATGTGAGAATGTATGCATTAAAATAATAATAGAGCAACATTGTATGCTTGTTGTTTCCTACATTTAGAAGTCAAGATCTAAGAACTAATGCTTATATTTCCTTTATAGAAAAGTAATCAAGTTAGTAATTAAAGAGAATTTCTCTGTTTCAGCTCAGGCAAAGAGGTTCATAATAAGACAAAAAGAGAAGCTTGAGTTATCAAGAAAAATTATCTGATATTGAAGTTGTGTGCTATAATACAACTTCAATAACCCTTTAAGCAGCATGAATCCCAGAGGAAAAAAGAACCAAATTTTATCAGTAAAAAAATGTCAGTAAGACATCCAAAGTAAAAAATTAATTTCAGAACGTTTGATATAAGCATGGTAGCTAAATAGTCAGAAACACAAATTTAGCAGAATACAGTCATATATATTTTAATCAGTCAACTATATCCAACCACTAAAGCACTTTAATTGAAAGGGATTTGACAGACTTTTTCTGAAATCATGTACATTACCTTTAAAAAATTGATTTACATTTAATTTATCAAACATTTATGCTATTTAAAATCCTATTGCACAGTTGTACTTTTTTTCCTTTCCCTCACTGTATGGAACCATCAGACCAATATGGAACCAATTCTTAAGTATGATTCAACAGGAAATGAAAAAAGTTACTGTGACTTAATTATGGTTTGTTCCTTATTGTCCTTTCCAAACCCATGAGGAAGTTCTCGACTTCCCCCAACACCATACGTTGATTACACTAAAAGTGGAGACTTACTCAAACTATTTAAAAGTGGTAGGATGTGGTTAAGACCACATAAACCCAGTACAATGAAGCTCCCACAGTTCAATTCTGTTGCCTTTACAAGAAGGACAGACATCAGACAGGCAGCTATCCACAGTCCCCGTCCTCTGAGGCCCTGCACTGCCGCAGGGGTCTGCCAACAGGAAGACCGCCACCCAATACCTCAACCTCGTACCTTCAGTACTGTAAGTCCAAATAAGTCTATTCTCTTCAGAAGTAACTGCTTCTGGAATGTCCTTGAAAGGTAACCTGCCAACCCACCAAATGCAAGTGTCTTCATCCAGACATTGTAGAAATCAATGATTATCCATCCAGTTAAAGTGGTCATGATACTGCCACACAGAGTGACCTATAAAAAGGACTCTTTAGGATTATAAAATGAAACTGAAATCCTTCTCACTTCAAACCTCAAGATATGTAAAGACCAGACAGATATAGAAACATGAGTTTTTCATGTGGTTTTTAGGACAAAAGTTTTAGTTCTGCTTAATGCCCTCGCCATTTCTTCAGAAAGATGTCACCCAAATACAAAACAGCTAGGATGGATATACAGCTACTTTCTCTTAATTCAACAAGAAGATTTGTACTAATAGTGTTTGGATAGGGTATCATGTCTGCATCTTGTGCTATGAATAACCACTATGAAGACAACAATATGCATTGTATTAATTATTGTAACTGTCCTACTAACCTGTTTTGAAACTGTCTCATTGCTATTTGTTCCTCAATAAAGCTAATAAAAATAAATACATAAATAAATAACAAAGAGAGAGAAAGGAGAAAAGCTAGGAAACATAGTAGGGGCAAAACCATACCTTTTATATAAACAAGATGGATAAGGCAATTGTCTTAAGAATTTCCTTCAAGTTTTTTTAAAATAGCAGTTAATGGATAGAATTTTCACCTTGACTAACTCTATATATTGATATCTGTGAACTAAGCAACTACATTGAGGGCAATAACGTGTAATACTAAAGCCATGCTTACAATACCTGTCAATTTTGTCTTCTAAATGTGTACTGTTTCTAATAGCATATCAATTAGTACTCTTCTCTCTTTAAAGTAATTTTTTTTCAAATAAGGTGATAAATGAAAATGAGAGACATGAAAAAAAGAAAATATCCATGCTTTATAAGGCCAAATTTCCAAATTCTATGTCTCTCTGACCTGAAAGATTGCATGTTTACTCCTCATACTGGTCCAAATGACAAAAGCATAGAATTAGATAATGACACATCTAATAGTTCATGGAGTTGGGTCAATTATAATCTAATTCCTACTCAATTGAAGAGCTTCCACATAGGTAAGCATGAGAAATTATGGCAGTGTCCCCTTTTTGCACAAAATGTTTCTACTATTATCTCTGGGTCCCCTCCTCACCTCCCAATCCAACACCATCTGCACCTTCTTTTGTTCAGTCTGCAACCATGTAGTGAGCAACAAAATCATTAACAGAAACTGTTGTAAGTCCTTGGATATTTTGTCTATCGATATAAACAAGTTCCTGCTTTTGAGGGATTTATGTTCAAGATGAAAAGAAGCCCATACACAGAAGTCAGTAAGGAAATATGGTACATGCCGCCAGGGTTTGAATCAAGATATGGTAGTATGATAGAATGATGGAATGTTGGAGCCATCACAGACAGCTTCTGTGGCTTCCTGGAGAGATGAAGAAAGAAAGTTTCACACACAAAGCACAAGAACAATGGTACTAAATTGGGACCCTGGTTTTGCTGAGAAAGTGAGGCTGAGATTCGGTGTTAGAATTTGAAAAGAGACTGTTGTAAAAACCTGTAGGAGAGGCAGATAGTCCCAGTGTATTGGACTTGGACTAAAGTGGATAGTCCACTTTAGTCCAAGTGTATTGGAAAACAGCTTTGTAACAGGATCTAATTAGGTTCATCATTATTTTTATTTGCAGTGAAGAGTATGAATTTCATCTATACTAGAATTAAAATAGTGATTTTAATTCAGGGCTTATGCATTAGAAAAGAAAATGGTCACTGGGAGTATATGATAGCTTTTCAAATTAAGAGCAAGACACACTGGGTAGATCTTGGAAACAGGAGCTATAGGGCTTGCTGATAGATTCAACGTCAAGAGATAAAGGAAGAAAAATTGAACATAGCATTCTAGAATTCATTTTCTTTCAATAAGGGTGAGATGTATAATATTTACCAAAAGGTAGAAGAAAAAAGTCCAGCTTGGGGATGATTGGCTAGCTAAAACATAGCTCTGAGATGACTCTAACATCCAGGGCAGATGACCACATAGACCCACGAATTTGCAGGTCCAGATCATAGATGCCGCCCTCATCAAAGCTCCACCCAGAATCTTCCTCTCCCCAGTTCTTTTCTTTTATTTTCTGACCTTTACATGGAAATCTTTCCTCATGTCCCAGCAGACTTTTCAGGCCAGGACATTATAGCTCAACATAGCTTTGGGATTTGAGCTGATCCTATATTTTATCCTTAATAAATCAACTCTACCAAAAGAAGTCTTTCCTACCCTTTCTGTCTCAGCAATGGCTGATGGTGAGGCTCCTTCCATCTCAGTTCCTTCCCTTATCCAACAACTTTGATACTGCTTCTGAATCAGTCTCATATCTAACACCATCTGCAATTTAGTTAGCTAATTCTATTTAAGGCTTAAGTCTTTCTTCAAAGTCTTCAGTGCAAATGAAAACAGCAAACAGTGCTTCCTTGTGCGTTTTGTAAGTTCCAAAAACATTTATTAACTATAAGAGTAAGGGGAAGTTTCCAAAGTACTCTAAGACCTTCCATAAAAGAATGCAGTATGGATGGCTAATGGTTCATATTAAAACAAGAAAATGACAGCATTTCCTTGATAAAGACAAATATTCAGGGGCTGGTGAGATGGCTCAGTGGTCTAAAGCACCTACTTAGAACAAGCTTAGCAATGCACAGGGACCGCGGTTCAATCCCCCAGCACCACATGCCAGCCAACCCCGCCTCCTGGTGGGTTGAGCTGGCCACACACACACACAAACACACACATACACATAAAATAAATTTTAAAAAAAAGAAAAAGAAAAATATTCAATAAAATGAATTTTCACTAATGTATTTCCAATTGTTGTCTTACTCCATGAATATTTGTGGCGTAAAAAAGAACCAGTTTCTGCCTTTTCAAGGGAAGTTATTAAGAAAAGAAAATTCTTTTTTCTTTATGTATTTAGTGCAGGGTCTACAGGTCTCACTACATAGATCAGACTCATAGTGATTCTCCCGTTTTCAGCCTCCCAGGCTCTGGGTTTGCAGGCGCATGTCACCATGCCCACTCTCAATTGCTGCAGGGTCTGGGCCGGCATGGCACATGGGAGATTGAACCCCAGCCGCTGTGTGAAAATTCTTTTTATATGTTGTCCTTGTTCTCGTCTTGCATCTATAACAAGCAGATTCCTGAACTTTCCCTGATTATTACCTGCAATGATTGTTATTCCTGAACACTCATGATAGAATTATCACTTATTATAAGCTCATTATTTTTCCTTAATTGAGATTAGAAAATATTACAGAAAAAAAATCTCTTTCAAAAATAAAAAAGAACAAGGAAAAAGATTAGAAAATATTAACTCATTATTTTTCTTTAATCAAGATTAGAAAATGAACATAGTAAGAAAAATGACTTCTAAACTTTCAGAAAGCTGATTCAGTTTTATAAAAATGTGATAAAATAGGCTAAATTATTTATAGTAAACTAAGCCAATTAAAGGAGAGTTTAATATACATCAGTACTAAAATACTAAGATAAGATGAAAAGTTCACATAAGCAAATCATTATTTTTGTTAGCACAGAAGAATAACAAGAGATGATTACATGGGTGTTTTCAATACAAATGTACTATCCTATCATAAAGTATGTGCGTAAAAAGGAATGAAATACGTACTTTAAAGATCAACTGAGTGAAACAATTTTTGTTTTAATATTCCAGATCCATTTCTCACTTTGTCATGCACTGTCTCATGAAAATTTGAGTTACAATTTTCATTTGTTGCCACTTTTATAGTATTTCCATTAGAAAAGATGGTGCCAGCCCCATGCCACGCTCTGCCCAGAAACTGAGCGTGGTGGCACACCCCAGTAATCCCACTGCAGGGGAGGCTGAGACAAGATCACTCTGAGTGCATAGCAAGACCCTGTATCAAATAAATCTTAAAAAAGAGAAAGGATTGATAATACTGACATGACTATACATTAAATCATAAAATGTAACACTGAAGAAAATACATGAAGGAAGCAAGTTACATCAACAAGAAATCTTGTAAGTAATCCATACATATGCCAAACACTAAGATGTATCAAGTAATTGAGCTGTTGAAGCAAAAGTAACTTCTCATGTAGTGAATTTTGAGGTAAATATTCTCCCTTGCACTCAAAAATCTATATAGCATAGGCAACACATTGTTTTCTTAAAATATGCAATTGAAATCAAATTTGAGTTTTTAGTTAGAATGTGTAGTTGAAGAGAGTACTTCATTTTATTCCAATTTTCTCTAATCCTTACAGATTTCAGATTTCTGAAATATGATTTGTACAAGAAAACTTGAATTTTATTTACTTGGCTTTGTGTATTTTTATCAGATAACACCCTCAAAAATCTAGTTGTATAATGTCATTACAAGAAAATCCATTAATTTATGATGCATTGAGATTTATTTATTAAACCAAGTAATTAAAAAGTAAACCTTCAATAGATAAAATAATTATAATTAGTGACTGCTAACTTTTCTATGAGTGAGCATTTACACATTCAGAACTCTGCATTCAAAATAAATCCAAAATATTTATTCTATAAATTACAAGACTGAGAGAGTAGAAATATGCAAAAACTGTTTTTAATTTATTTCATTTAAACTAACTATCCCTTTAAGGGGATATCCAAAAGATTGTTGTTTCTATCATTCTGGACATTCCCATAGTCTGTGTGTTGCTGAATTACATTTAACATATTTTTTTAAAAAATTAACCTAGCTTGTGACATTTAATTCATTAAGGCCTTAAATAATATTAGTTTAACATAGCACAGAATGCAAATTTCATTGAGGTTAATTTTTTAAACTGTAACAATCACAAGATGGGTGTGATTACTGTGTATACTAATGTCCTTCCCCTTTTTTTTTTTTTTTTTTTTTTTTTTTGCCAGTTCAACTCACCTTGATAGTGGGGCTAGCATGGCATGTGGTGCTGGTCATTGAACCATGGTCCTCAACGCCTCCCGAAGCTTGCCTAAGCAGGAGCTCTAGATCGCTGAGCTATCTCTCTGGCTCCCTAATGTCCTTCTAATATTTACCTCCAGATGACATTCTTCCACCACCACAGCAGAAAACAGATGAAAAGGAGAGCGTTCAACTTAGAGGTACTCTAGGTCATCATGGGTAGTGTTTTAACATCCACCATAGAAGTCCAAGTGGCACATTCTCTGGGAAAATCACACTAATAGCTTCAACAATCCCAGAATAGAAATAGACTGCCATATCACTATACTGGAATAAGCTTAATTTTATTATCTTTAAAAATTTTTTTTTCTAATAAAAATTTCATTATACTTGAAGCAAGAAAGGCAAAACTGTAGTAAAAAGGGCTCTGTGGCAGTAAAGTCAAGCAATCTAACTTTATTGCTAGTTTGAATGACCCCAGAGGAAAAAAAGAAAATATTCTTCACATATACTAAGATTTCAATTTTGAATTAAAAATTATATAATTTTAACAGGAAATTATATTTATAGTGACATTTATATGTTAAGTACTCGAAAGAAATTGTAGTGGGGCATAATTATGAGATGATTTAAACTGGATGTCCCAGCTTAATAATAGAATGGTTCCAAGAAGATTTTAAAAGTTACCTCAAGTTACTTCGCAATGTTTGTCCTGACATGTGTAATTTTTCTAGCCTAATTTTCTTAAGTAATAATTTCATTAATTAAAAACATTTAGTATAACATTCCAAGACTGAGATAAATGTTAAATTAAAAACTAAAAAAAAAGCAATATGTTTGAATTTTTGTCTTTGTTACTTATTTCTTGTATTTGTTCTCAAATAAGTCTGCTGAAATACAATGTATCACCCTGTCCTGTACAGTGAGATATGCCAAACCATGTTATTCAAATAGCACTTCATTTCATTAGCATGTATCATGGCAAACTTCCAGAAAGGAGAAGTGACTTCTAACATTTAAATATTCTAGACAGTTTATTATAGCTTAGGCAGAAAGCCAAAGCTAAAGCAGATCAAATACTTGAATTTCAGCATGCATTTTTAGATGGTTCTTGTTCATTTCAAGCAATATATTTGGTTAAACACTGAGCATAAATTGCACTGCTGTTGGTAATTTGTTAAATGGGTTTAATTTATGTTTTTAATGACCACATTTAAGGTCAGAATGCCATTGAATTGTATGAGTAGCCGCACAATGTTATGTAGCTGTTGCACCCAGGTTGTTGTGCCATGGAGGAAATTCCCCCACTGAAGCCCTGAGTTTAGGAAGATAAAAAGGTCTGATGAAGATAGGGCATGGCATTAAAATGACTTGAGGGGGTTTCCGCCTACTTTATTCTCATAAGAATATATCAGGATCAAGGAAAATTTCTTTTTTTTTCATGTATGCATATAAATAGGTATACAATATACTAAGAGATGGATCATACTAGTTAGAATTTGCATAAACTTCATAGCTAAATACATGCAGCAGAATATTACATCTAGGAACAAATACATTTCTAACACTCTGCAAAAATTATATTTTTTAATAATAGACCATCTCAGAACCAACCAAATAGCTCAGCACATTAAAGCATGTGCCTACAGGCGCAGGGGCCAGGGGCTCCATCTCTGGGCCTGCCATGCTAGCCCCGCCCCTGGGGCACACAGAGACAGCAATTGAAACTGGGTGTGATGGTGCCCACCTGTAATCCCAGCTCTTGGGAGGCTGTAAACAAGTGGATCACTATGAGTCCAAACTAGTAGTTAGACCCTGAATATCCTGTAGACCCTTCTTTAAAGTACTAATAATAATAATAATAATAATAATAATAATAATAATAGACCATCTCTAATTTTTCTAGCATATAGAAGCAATAACACAAGCATTTTAATATCTGATTTTCACATTTGATTATCCACAATACCAAGGTACTGCCAATGATTACAGGTTTCCCATTTGAAATTGTTCTGTTGAGTATCATTAACTATTTTGTAAAATACTTTTTTAATTCATAAGTGAGTGAAATTTATATTATTCTTCAGCTATGCACAAAATTGGGTAATTATTATCTATCTATTGCCAAAGAGAAGATTTAATTCCCAGAAATGAAGTCTTGGTTAAGTTTTGCTATACAGCATTCCAAACATAAATTGGCCAACACATAGTAAGACTTGCCTCTCTATATAAGAAACTTCCTGTTTTCTAAACTGTAGTGAAACACAATATGTAGAAAAAAATAGAGCATGTGAGTTAAGCTGGCAAAATAAATTAGAGACTAAAATGATGTGAAATGTTGAAAACAAAACCTATAAGTAATGTTGCTTCTAATGTTCATTATAGATGCAGTTATAACCTGACTTTTATTCATTCTCTTCATTTTATTGATTTACACATTCACAAAGTAAGATGTTCTTCACCAGGTCACATTCTGCTTTCAGAGGTAATAAATGCAGCTGAGTTTAAAAACAAATAAATAAATAAGAATTTGGTGAAATTTCTCTCAATTCTCACATACATTGTCAGATTACATGTATTTGTTCATAAATAATTGAAATATTGCACAAAATACTACAAGGCACAATTTTGCAAATGAGCAAGTTATTATCTTTTTATAAGTCTTTGTGTTTGCATGTGTGCATGCATGCATGCGTGTTTGTGTGTGTGTGTGTCTGTGTGTCTGTGTGTGTATATGTGTGTTTGAGACAGGGTCTTGCTATGTAGCTCAGGCTGGCCTTCCCCTCACTTTGCAGCCCATGCTAGTCTCAAACTCATGATCCTCCTGCCTCAGCCTCCGAGTGCTGGGATTACAAGAATGCACTACGACGCGACCGACTTTATGGGTCTATTTTAATCAATACATGTTTGGTAGTTTTATTCTTTTTTTTTTCAAAGTTTTATTGATAAACAGATAGCAATGAGACAGTTTCAAATCAAATAGGAAGTACAGTTTCAACAAATAATACACTGCATATATTCTTCTTAGTGGTTAATTGCTGTACAAGATGCCGACTTGTGATCCTATTTACAAACACCAT
>NW_004524600.1:16111009-16118018 GCF_000260255.1 Octodon degus
TCACAATTCCTCATCTTGTACAGCAATTAACCACTAAGAAGAATATATGCAGTGTATTATTTGTTGAAACTGTGCTTCCGATATGATTTGAAACTGTCTCATTGCTATCTGTTTGTCAATAAAACTTTGAAAAAATAAATAAATAAATAAATAAATAAATAAATAAATAAAATAGGCGTGTGAATTCTAAAAAAAAAAAAAAAGAGTTGTTTTAGTCTGTTTCTTAACAGAATACCACAGACTGACTAAATAACAAAGTCTGTCTGGCTCACAGTTCTGGAAGCTAGACTACTCTGAGGTCTAGGTGTCACCTGTGGTAAAAGTCACTGTGCGGCCCTACACCCAGCAATGAAGGCATCGCAGAGCTGGACAGAGTCCAAGAGAAACTGAACTCATCTTTGTAAGGGTGTGAAAATGACCTCACTTCCATGGTTACAGAATTAATCCATTTTGAGGGCAGAGTTCACAAGGATTAATCACCTTGTAAAGGTCCTGTCTTTTAATGGTGTTGCACTGGGGATTACATGTGCAACACATGAATTTGAGGAACACATTTAAACTATTCCAAGAACTATGAAACTTTGAAATACCCTCACCAACTACAGATGCTTTGCAAGATGTCCTAGGGAACCCACTGATAAATCTGCTGTAAATTGAAAATATGTCAGAAATCCATTTAAGACACTTAGCCTACAGAGCAACATACTTTAGCCTTTCCTTCTCTGAGTATGTTCAAAACATTTACAATAGCCTAACGTTCGGACAACCCATTCAATAAAAGGCTTATTTTGTAATCAATTATTGAACACCCCAGAATTTATGCAGATGGCACAGTGCAGAGAACACTCGTGCCAAAATGTACCCCAGTGATCACTGGGAGCCAGGCCTCTCTCGGGCTTTTTGGCATCCAGGAAGAGTATGGCACTATACATCATGGCCTCAGAAAAAGAACACAATGCAAAATTCAAAACACGGTACCCATTTCATTTTGATGTGATTGTAGAGTGGAATGATCATGCCCAATCATTTTAATATCTGCATAAATGTTTGTAAAAAATAAACTATCATACCAAAGTTTAATATCAACTTTTTTTTGGCAGAACAGGGGATTGAACTCAGGCCCTTGCACTTGCCAGGCAAGCACTTATTCAGCTGAGTCATCTCCCCAGTCCCTTAATATCAAATTTTAATCTGAACTCTATCTCCTATGTGTACTTGAGGATATATTTGTATAAGCATGAAGTTTTATTTGACTTGGAAAGTGTAAGATGAATTCAATTATTAAACATTTACTTTCACTAGCTGACTACACAGTATTGTCTCACATTGTAATATATAGGCTAAAATAACTTTTGGGATTCTCTTTCAAAGAAAGAGAAAATGACAAAATTTATAAAACTTCTTGAAAATGAGAAATCTTAACAATGGGTTAGTATCATAACACAAGTGTAGAGTACCATGGCCAAATTTAAAATATTTCACACTGATAATCTTCAATCTGCTAAGTTTCTAAAAAGAACACCAATCATAGGCCAAACCTCTTTAAAAATGTTGAATTTTTTTAGGTTTCTTTCTTTCTTTCCTTCTTTCTTTCTTTTCAGGGTCTCACTACACAGCTTAGACTCCTAGCAATCCTCCTGTTTTCTGCCTCCCTAGTGCTGGGATTATAGTTATGCACCATCATGCCCAGACTCCCAACGCCGGCTCAGCATGCCCAGGAGCAGGGGTGGCATGGCATATGGTACTGCCACAGGATTGAATCCTGGTCCCTGTACTTACCTAAGCAAGCACTTAGTCCGCTGAGCTATCTCGATGGCCCTAACGTTGAATATTTTTAAAATTCTAAGTTTAATATCAACATAAAACTACCAGAATAAAAATTTAAATGCACCCAAAAGTTTGATGATTATATGTTCAGATATGTATGTGCTTATTATTAAGACTATTGATTTTAGAAAGGAAAAATTGAACTCTGTGGTGCCATTAGTACTCAAGTGTCACTACAAAAAAACTTTTTCGGGCCTTCCTGTCAGAGTTCCACTGAGCCTGACCACCCCTCCTCGCCCTGAAGACTGCCAGTAAGACCTTACTACAACAGGGACCCTTAGGAGCCTGTGGGAGCCCTACCCCGTGCCAACTCATGACAAAAAGAGCCTTGCAGAAATTTGGCCTGCACTCATTGCCATCAAAAACTTCTTGAAGTGCAGATTGCCCCCTCTTCCAATGAGGTGAAAGTGACAATATACCCCACACAACAGGAGCTTTGGTGATCCTATACTGTCCTCCCACTCTCCTAAGACCCTTGCTGAGCAGTAACCTGCCTAGTTATTATTACTGCAGAGTCAAGGGGCCTTAAAAATGACCAAAAAAAAAGAAAAAAAAGGAACCAAAAGCAGTCTCAGACCTCTAGTCCACCACAAACAAATCCAGGAGAAAGGGTCATAGAAGAACTTGAAAGCCACACAACTGGAAATTTCTGAGATGACAGCAACTGAAGTAAAGAATAATTCCATCAGGCTATGGAAGAATTCAGATCAAAAAATAATCTCCCAGATTAAAAAAGAAAGGAAGAAAGAAAGAAAGAAAGAAAGAAAAAAGACAGAAAGAAAGACAGAAAGAAAGAAATCATAGCAATCATGAAAAAATTTCTCAGTACATCTAAGGAAGATATTGATTAAAAAATACAGGGCTATATAAAAATGACAGAAACATTGAATGAGCAATTCAGGAAAAAGCTAGAATGCATGAAAAAAATTCAAGCACATATCCAAGACAATAAGAATTCCAGATTAGACAATGAAGAGAGGGCAAGGAAAAAAGCAAGGAAACATGACAGGGGCAAAGCCATACAATTATGTGTACAAGATGGTCAAGGGAATGATCCTGAGAAACATCAGCAGGTTTTTGAAACTAGCAGTTAATTGGGAGGATTCTCACCCTCACTAACTATATATGGTGATAACTGAACTAAACAACTGCACTTAAAATAGCAATGTGTAACAGTAGAGCCATGCTTGGAATGGCTGCCATTCTGGTCTTCTAAATACATACTGCTTGTCAGGACATACCAATTACTGCCATACTGTCTCTCAAGTAAATGTTTGTTTTTAAAAAAAGGTAATAAATGAAAACAAGAGACAAGAAAAAAATGTCACAGGACTGTCCTGCTACAATGCTGTATATGGTTAGATTTCTAAACTTCTGTGTGAAAATATGCAATTGTTTGTTCCTATTTTTTAAAATATTTTTTTAATTTTTTTCTTCATACTCTATAGGGACTTAAAAGTTAACATATCATTACTTGATGGAAAATGTCTGTTCCATGTTATGCCTAAGATGTTTGATATCAGCCAGATAGTGAAATTATGCTCAACTGCCTGTGTTGTAGTGTGATAACAATAAGTTTCTCTTCTGGAGGGTTAATAACCTAAGTTTTCAGATCAAAATTAGAGAAAAAGAAGGACTACAAAGACAGCCAACATTTTGGTCCTAGCCTTTCAAGGTCAGTGAAGACTCAGGACATAAGTGAATCTGGATTGTAATATCATGTAACTCAGTTGTGTCCCAAATTTTCTGATCAAGGAGATTATGAGGCCACAGAGGAAAGTGATTGATGATGTAGAATGTGCCTAGGTGAGTCACAAGGAGAGAAAACATTCTCTCAGGCTTTCACAGAGACCAAACTGGTCAAGCAATAGCCATGACTCATCCACATGGCGGACACTCACAAAGGACCCACGTGGCTGACACTCACAAACTGCAGTACAGGGTTTCAGGATAAATCCTGAGGGGATTTGACTGACCATATCAGATACAAAAGCTACATTTCTTTTTATGTAGCTCTTGCATTATCATGGAGTTAACCATCCAACAGAAAATTATAAAAACGAAGTATAAAAAGTAAAGCCATATTAATATGCTGAGCTGTAAAAGGCTCAAGTCAACAACTTCCAACATTGCCAGTCTTACAGAAAACCCACTACTATTATGGACTCCTGGGCTATATTGGAATATTTTGTTGAATTCACACACCTATAATATTTAAATGACAATGGAATACCCTTCTCTGACAAAACTAAACAAAAAAGGGAATACAATGAAGAACCATTTTGTATCCATATATTCAAAATAGTTAAGATAGGTACACAGCTACATTCTCTTAATTCAATGAAAAGAAAGATTTATTCTAATAGTGTTTGTGGACAGGATATCATGTTTGTAACTTGTACAATGAATAACCACTAAGACAACAATATGCAATGTATTAAGTATTGAAACTGTCCTACTATTTAGTTTGAAACTGTCTCATTGCTATTTGTTTCTCAATAAAAATTATATTAAAAAGATGTTATTTATGCTTAAACACACACACACACACACACACACACACACACAAAAGAATTCCAGTAAAACTGGAAAAACTGCTTCAACAAAACAGAAGGCAGAATTTCAGAGCCTGAAGATAGCATTGCAGCTAGTGAACATGGAAAGAAACATCTCTTAAAAAAAAAAACAAAAAAAAAAAAAAACAGAGGGCCGAGGTGATGCTCAATAGAATAAGCATTTCCCTGGCAAGCACAAGAGCCTGAGTTCAATCCCCAGTTCTGCCAAAAACATAAAATAAAAAAGTAAAAACAAATAAAATTAAAAAACAACAAACCAGGAAATAACAATACAATAGTTGCATGATGATGCAAAGAAAAAATAATACAAGACTAATAGACCTCAGTGAAATAACTGGAGTTAACACCAAAGACATAAAAGAGTATTCACAGAGGTAGTAGCAGAAAAATTCCCAAACATTGGAAAAGAATCTGATATACATATAAGTGAGGCATATAGAACTGCAGCAAGTCATAGTTAAAATAAATCTTCAACCAGCCATATAATTCTCAAGATCTCAGAAAATGAGCAAAAGAACAGAACATTAAAAACTATTGGAGAAAAGAAGCAGATCATCTATAATGGGAAAATCCATAAGAATCAGGGCAGATTTCTCAACATAGACCATGAAAACAAGAAGATCTTGGCATATAATACTTCAAGATCTAAAAGAAAACAACTTTCAACCCAGTTTGATGTATCCTGCAAAACTGTCTATCAAATTTAATGGAGAGATTACATACTTCCATGACAAAGAACAACTGAAGAAATTCATGCCAATCAAACCAAACCTACAAAGAGTATACAGTCAGATATTTTAGAAAGAGGAAAAGATGACCATAACTTCAAAAACAACGAAGCAGAAAAAGTAATAAAGCAAAGGAGAAAAATAGGGATCCTACAATAGGAAAAGAACATAACAAAGATAAATACCAATTATAACTATCAAAGCAAACAGCCTCAATTCACAAATCAAAATCAGACTGACAGCGTATCATGAAGCAAAATCCAAAAATATGCTGCATACAAGAAACACACTTAACTGAAAAAGAAACTAATAGACTGAATGTCAAAGGATGGAAAACAATATTCCATGCAACAAGAACCCAGCAAAAACAAGTGTAGCTATTCCAGTTGATGGCACTGTCAACTTCAAACCAAGTGTGATTTAAAAAGATAAAGAAGGTCACTACATACTTGCTAGGGGAAAGCCACAAGAGAAAAAGATAGCAATTATAAATATATATGCACCCAATGTAGGAGCACCCAATTATATAAGACAAACTTTAACAGACATGAAAACTCTAATGAACAATAATATAATTGTGCTGAGAGATGTTAACACCTCACTGACATAATGAGATAGATCAACCATGCAAAAAGTAAACAAAGAAATAACAAAACTAAACCACACTTGAGAAGAAATAGGCTTAGTAAATCTTTACAGAGTATTCCACCCAACAACATCAAAATACACGTTCTTTTCAGGTGCACATGGGTCATTCTCCAAAACAGATCATGTGCTAGCACATAGAACATGCTTAAATAAATGCAAAGGGATCAAAATTATCCCATGCATATTATCTGATCATAGTGGAATAAAACTGGAAATTATTGATAAAAAAATAGCAAAAAGCTCTGTAAACACCTGGAAACTAAATGACACTTTACTCAACAATCAATGGATCACAGATGAAATTAAAGAAGAAACTAAACAATATTAGTCAAACAAAAATTCAGATACAACGTATCTGAACATGTGGTATGCAAAGAATGTTATCTTAAGAAGAAAATTTACAGCAATAAATTTTCACATCAGGAAAACAGAACTGGTACAAATGAACAATCTTAAAGTATACCTCAAACTCCTAGAAAAAGAAGTGGAAGTCAAACCCAAAGCCCAAAGAAAACAGTAAATTAGAAAAATCAGAGCAGAAATAAATGCAATGGAAACAAAGAAAATAATACAAAGAATGAATGATTCAAGAGTTGGTTCTTGGGCCATGGAGACAGCTCAGTAGAATAAGTGCTTGCCTGGCAAGAACAGGGCCCTGAGTTCAATCCTTGGAACAGAAAAAAAAAAAAAAAAGAGTTGGCCCATTGAAATGATAAATAAAATTTGTAGACACCCAGTCAACATCATTAAAAAAGGAAAGAAAAAATTCAAATTCATGCACTGAGGAATGAAAAGGGTAAAATTACTACAGATGCTATAGAAATTGAGAAGATTATGAACACTTATTTCCAAAATCTTTCCTCTCACAGGATGGAAATTACAGAAGAATTGGACAGATTCTAGATACATGTGAACTATGAAAGTTGAATCAAGAAGGCATTAAAAATTCTGAATAACCCATCTGTCAATGAAATTAAAAATGTAATCACAGTCCTACCAACAAAGAAAAGCCCAGGTCCTGATGAATTCACAGTTGAATTCTACAAGAAATTTAGGAAGAACTTAATGCTAACTCTTCTCACAAATACTTCAATGAAATTGACAGAGAAGCAATTCTCCCAAACTTATTATTCAAGGAGTCAAGTATTACTCTGTTTCTACAACCAGAGAGAGAGAGAGAGAGAGAGAGAGAGAGAGAGAGAGAGAGAGAGAGAGAGAGAGAGAGAGAGA
>NW_004524600.1:16118131-16120751 GCF_000260255.1 Octodon degus
GAGAGAAGACGAGACGAGACGAGGGGAGACGAGGGGAGACGAGAAGAGAAGAGAGAACTACAGGCCAAGCTCCATAATGAGCACACAGAGATGTAAAATTCCTCAATATACTAGCAAGCAAAATGCAACAAATCATTAAGAAGATAGTGCATTATGACCAAATGGGATTCATTGCAAGGATGGTGCAATATATACAAAACCATAAATGTAATACACCATATCAATAAAGCGAAAAACAAAAATAGCATAATTATCTCAATAGATGCAGAAAAAGCTTTTGACAAAGCCCAACACTCATTCATGATAAAAACACTACAGAAAATTGGAAGAGATGGTCTTTACCTCAACCTGATAAAAGCATCTGAGACAAAACAATAGGCAATATCATACTAAATGGACAAAACTTAAAAGCCTTCACTTTAAAATTAGAACAACACAAGGATTCCCACTGTCACCACTCCTGTTAGGTCTACTTCTGGAAATATTAGCCAGTGCAATTAAACAAGAGACAAAAATATAAAAAATAATAATGTTTGGAAAGGAAGAAGTACCATTATCATTATTTGCAGGAGACATTATTCTCTACATAGAAGACCACAAAAACACCACCAACAGTCGTGTAGATTTAAAAATCAAACTCAGTAACATAGCAGTATAAAAACTCAACACTCAAAAATTAATAGCATTTCTAGACACAAACAATGGACATACTGAGAGAAAAAGTACAACTCTCACAATAACACCTCAAAAAATGAAATACTTAGGGATCAATCTCACAAAGGAAGTAAAAGATTTATAAGCAAAAGTTATAGTACTCTGAAAAAAGAGATCAAAGAAGATTTCAGAAAATAGAAAGATATTCCTTGCTCCTGGATAGGAAAAACCAACATTGTGAAACTGGTCATACTCTCAAAATTGTTATACAGATTCAATGCAGTCCCAATTAAAATATCATTAGCATAATCACAGATCTAGAAAAAATATTCCTAAAATTGATCTGGAACCAGAGGAGACTTAGAATAGCAAAAGCCATCCTGGATAACAAAGGCAAGGCATGAATCATCACAATTCCTGACTTGAAATTGTATTACAAATCTACTGAGATAAGATCAGCATGGTACTAAAAAAAAAAAAAAAAAAAAAAAAAAAAAAAAAAAAAAAAAAAAACAGAACTGACAATTAATGGAACCAATTAGAAGATATAGGCACAATTACAAACTCACTCAGCCACCTTGTCTTTAACAAAGATGTCAAGCATATTCGTTAGAAGAAAGATAGCCTCTTTAATAAATGATGCTGGAAATACTGGCTTTCCCCTTGCTGAAGGCTTAGAATAGACCCATGCCAATCACCATGTACAAAAATAGTCAAAATGGATCAAAGATTTAAATATTAAAATTAAAATACTAAATTTTCTGGAAAGAAAGTAGATAGAAATGTTAAGAATATAGGGGTAGGTACAGAGTTTATGAACAAAAATAAAACTGCATGGGAAATACTTTGAAGAATCAACAATTGGGACCCCATCCTTTTGAAAATGTTTTGGTATCAAAAGAAATCACCAACAGAGTAAAAGGATAACTCACAAAGTAAGAAACAATCATAGCTGCTGTCCTTCAGACAAAGGACTCCTATCTAGAAGATACAAAGAATTTTTAAAAATCAGTCCTCCAAAATTCAAAGAACCAATCCAAAACTGGGCATCTGAGATGAATATACACTCCAGAAATGAAGAGATAAAAATGTCAAATAAATATATCAAAAATTATTCAACACCACTGGTCATTCAAGGGAGTCAAATTAAAGCAACATCTAGATTCCATCTTAAGGCAGAAATAATAGCTGTCATCAAGAAATCAACCAATAACAAATGCTAGAGGGGCTGTGAAGAAAAAGGAATCCTTCTCCGCTGTTGGTAGGAGTGCTGACTGGTATAATCACAATGAAAATCAGTGTGGAGTTTCCTCAAAAGCTAGGATTCGCGGTCCCATTCAAACCGGCTTTGGCCTCCTAAGTATTTTTCCAAAATAACTAAAAACATTGTACCACAGTGGTATATGTGCACCCATGTTTATAGTAACACAAATTGTCATTGCTAACTCTTGAAAACAACCCAAATGCCCATTAACTGAGGAATGGATTAAAAAAGAAATGATATTTTTACACAATAGAGTTCATTCAACTATAAAAAAGATAAATGTGAGGTTTTTGTAGATAAACTAATGCAGCTAGAAACTATACTGGTAAGTGAAATAAATCAGATCCACACGTGCAAACATTGTATTATCTCACTAGTGTAAGAACTTGAAAGAGTAATTAAAATTTTAAAAGGTACAATAGGTACTGTGAAAGGGAAAGAATTTGTTGAGTGGGAAGGAAAGCCTTCAGTGAGGAAAAGGACAAAGGAAATAGTGAAAAGGATATATTTAGGTGAGGTGTGCTATGAGAATGATTTGGATAATTGTACTGTCAATTTCTGTGGGTCTTTTGAAAGGAGCAGTTAATCCTTAAAAATGTTTATTTCTTCTTCTTCTTCTTCTTCTTCTTCTTCTTCTTCTTCTTCTTCTTCTTCTTCTTCTTCTTCTTCTTCTTCTTCTTCTTCCTTCTTCTCCTTCTCCTT
>NW_004524600.1:16120851-16131227 GCF_000260255.1 Octodon degus
TCCTCCTTCCTTTTCTTCCAAAATTTTGGTTATTGTTTTGCTTTGTCTTTCCCTTAAATGAATCTTATATCTGGTAACCTGAACAACTAATTTGAAAATAGCATCATGTAGCACAACAGTCGTTGTTGAATTCCTATTACTTGTTTAGTGACATTTTGTAATGTTTCTAATGTAGTTTTCTTCAATCACTATTTTGTATTCTTTAAAAAATAGTACAAGAAATTTTTTTCACAAAATATATGTGTAATGATACATTGTGTCAACTTGAGAAACCTAGAACTTTAATCAGCTCAGCAGGTGGTCAGAGTCCTCAATTACAAAAATCCTCATCCTGGGCAAGAGGAGGGCATGAAGATGGTGTGAGTGTGACACACGCTGTAGGGTGGAGAGTCTGCATACAATTCAAAGGGGAAATAGGCTTGCTCTGGCCCCTTTTTGCTCGTGATGCTTTTGCTGTCTACTGCTGTCTTGGACAGTTTCCCTGGGCCAAGCCACCCTACCTTGGAGCCACCTGATGGTGGACTGAAGCCACAAACCATGAGCTAAGTAAACCTTTCTTTTCTTAATTTTGGGTGTTGAGTATTTTGTCTCAGCAACAAGAGAAAAGTAACCAAAACAATGTGTAAATATATTTTTCTATTTCACTAGTAAATATTTTCCATTGCTGCAGAAGAAATCTGATTTCAGGTTATAGCATCTTTATTCTCTTAAACTCTAAATGTCAGGAATTCATAGTTAGGGTATGCATTTATTTTTTTAGTTTTGTACATAAATATTGTAACATAAACATATATGTCTTACAAAATATGTAATATTTTGTATGTTTTACACAATATATTTTGTAATATATTGTAATGTTTTATATATACACAGGACATATGTGTGCATATAGTAAACTAAAAGAATCATATTAGATATATATGTATATACCTTATACTTTCATGTATGTTTGCCATCATTTTAATACTATTAAAGAAAAGTTTCTGCATCAATCAATTTTTAATTTGGGATGCATTTCCTTTGGTTTCAGTTGAGGAGGCTTCAAAGATTTATAGCATCGGTAAAAATATATGAAATCTATGAATAATATTTTTGTGAGTTCATGATATGTGAATCTTCAGCTTGCCCAAAGGTTAATAACAAATATGCAAACCACAATGCAACTAGAGGTGGTACTAATAAGTGAATGAATTAGACCTATGTTTGTACACATATTCTCTCCCTAATGTAAGAACTAAAGAATAAACACTATCTGAATGGTACAATAAATATATTAAAAGTGAAAAAACTCAATATAAGGAAAAACAAGATGAAGGAAAAATAGAAAAAATAAGAAGGGGAAAAATCAAGTAAGTATACATACAAAATAGCTAAGATGATTGTACAAGTAATTTTTATTGTTGTTTGAAGGTAGCAGTTAATGAGTAAAATATTTACTTTGACCAATTTTATATGCTCATATCTATAAGCTGAGAAAATACATTGAAGACAGTAATATGCAATATAAAAACCAGTGTTGAATACCTTTCATCTTGTTTCTTTTTAATGTGTATCATTTCTAATGTCTTATCTATTATTTTTACACTTTCTTTAAAATAAATTAAAAATGAAAAGGACCCAAAACATTGCAAGGTTTATATAAAGGACAGGTTAATGTTTTTTTTTTTTTTTAAGACACTTTTTTTTAATTTATTTATTTTGTGTGTGTGTGTGTGTGTGTGTGTGTGTGTGTGTGGCCAGCTCAGCCCACCAGGGGGCGGGGCTGGCTGGCATGTGCTGCTAGGGGATTGAACCGCGGTCCTTGTGCTTTGCTAAGCTTGTTCTAAGTAGGTGCTTTAGACCACTGAGCCATCTCACCAGCCCCGAGGTTGATGTTTTAACTGTTTGATCAACCTCATATGCCTGTATCTGGTGGTCTGAGAAATGAATTTGATGACAATAATATGTAATATAACTAGCAACCATTGTTAGTTTCCTGTTCTTGTTTTGAAATTCTGTATAATTTTTACTGTTGTATGGTGCTTTGTCTTTGTTCTTGTTAATTGCTTTTGTTTCCTTCCTCTTAAAATAAATAAAAAGTATTCAAGCCTCAGCTGAGTAGTAGTAGAGAAGTGTACACACCACACCTTGGTGTCTGGTTTTATAGCCAAACTTTTCTACATCTTTGAAAAATGCTTTGAGTTGTTTAATAGCTCTGAGCTTCAATTTCCTAATCTATAAAATATAGATAATAACAGTATACTTCACAGTTGAATATACAATGAAGTTAATGAAGCATAAATTTGATGCCCTGCCATAGTGACAAGATGATTTAATTTGATTTGCAAAACTGTGTACTCCTTTGAATAAAGATTCTCTCTGAATTGGGTGGCGTCACAATCTGCCAAACTATGGGCTTTCTCATGTGCTTCACAGACTGCTCCAGAGATTGAGTTATACAGTAAGTAGTATATGGCTCCTAGACTATGCCTTAAAAAGATAATATGAGATTACTGATTATCGTGATTATCAAATATGGTAAACAATTTGATGGGTTTTATTTTTTCATGTGCTAAATATGACTGAATAATTCCCATCTAAATAACATGATGTGGAGTGACTTACAGAGAATGTTAATGTGCTAACAGTTATCTCAGTAAGTTTTTAAAAAAGAAACATATTGACTCATGTTAGATTTATTGATGCATACTTAAGAACAGGGTAGCTTTTAGTATTTAATCAAGATCATGATTGCTCTCACAAATTAGGACATTTATTTAGAAAATAGTGGTATCATGCAGAGAAAAATTATCTAAGTGGGATCCCACACACTTGTCAGCTGGCTATTGTAAGACAGGATGAGAATGTGAAAGAATTTTACAAGCCTTAATACATCTATACAAAATCAACCCAATTGTTAAGGATTTAACAATGCATACTAATATGGACATGCAAGTTCTGAGTCATTGTTTTACAATTCAAAATCTGTTTTGCATTCATAAGGTAAGCTATTATAAATAGTACTCTTTTACAATTCATAATACAAATGTCATCATGTGTTCTAATCACATATGGTACCTAGAAGTTAACAGATATGAGTTATTTCTATAATTTATGATAATCACACAAAATGCCGTAACAGTATTGATATATGATTAAGCTGTGCAAGGTTACACACTGAATTTACTTGTGTAATACATATTAGTTATGAATAAGATTTGTCCAACAGGAAAATATGATTTGCATTTCAAATAATAAGAGCATAAGTATTATATCTCACTGAATCATTAAGTCAATATAGGAAGGTATTTTATGCTATAAAATATAATGAATTTAAGGTCAATATGCTATAGTTTGCTCCAGGAAAAACCAAAATATTAAAGTAATATTAATTTATACACATATTAAACTGCTCAACTAACTTTAATGAGATGTCCATGTGCTTCTGTGAATATACAGGGTCATAATGTAAAGTTCTGTTCTGAGAAAAATGCTTAGCTTTTCTTTTTTTTTTTTAATTTATGAATTTTGTACACAGCTTGGACTTATAGTGATCCTCCTGTTTTCAGCTTCCCAAAAGCTGGGATTACAGACAAGAGCACCCATGCCCATTCTTAGTCGCCATCTCAGCGTGCCTGGGGGCAGGGCCGGCACGGCATGCTGGGGATTAAACCCCTGTCCGTGTGCCTGACTAAGCGGCTGCTATAGTCCACGGAACTATCTGGCCAGACTTACTTAGCTTTTCTGAGTCAGTCCTGAAATAGTCTAACGAATTAGCCAAGCAGTGGGAAAAGTGGGCCGAGTAATTCTGCTCTGCTCAGTAGGAAGAGAAAAGTTAGCCCATTATTTTCAAGTAGTCAGTTGAATAGTCACAATCATAGTGCCATTTCCTGCTTTGTGCCCTGCCCATTTAGTAAAACCGAATTGGTCACCAGGTTTTTGTTGGTATTGCTTTTCAGAGATGTCACCCGCACTGCCGAAGAGCTGAGTAAGTAACTGGTGGATCTCTCTGGATAGGGCTTCGTTCTACAACACAGCTGGCTGTTGAAATGCTTCCTGAAGCTTTCACTGAGTAGGTACAGAGCAAATGGATTGACACAAGAATTGCAAAAGCTCAGAACTCTGGCAACTAAGGTGACAATCATGTGACCTAGGGATGGATCAATCTCCTTGTAGTTGAAAGACCGATACAGGTAGAGGACATGATTTGGAAACCAACAGAAGATAAAGCAACCCACAAAGACCAGGACAATCTTAGCCAAGCGTTTCCGTGTTTCCATCTGTAAAGAGAAGGAAATGATTCCTTTGCTTCAAATGCTTGGAACCAACCACATCCAAAACTTATGTCACAAGTCAGTAAAATTTGCAGCATGAAAATTATTATTTTGGAGCAACCTGCTCAGGTTCCCCTTCTGTTCCTGTCTTGGACAGAAGCTTTCTTTCTCTCAATAAATATTCAGCTTTTAACCTCCATTTGTTCCTAAAATTTATTCCTTCGTTTTAGAGAACACGAATTCATCTAGGTACCTTTCAGGTTGGAGTTTCATTTTTCCTCTATATCATTTGGAGGTTCCCACCGAGATCATTGGACGGAGATTATGGGAATCTCACAGTCAAAGTCTCTTACTCCTTTAGAGTGCATCATTATGCACTGGAAGATGTTTGAGCCAAACATGCTGAAAAAGAGCCATTTAATGTTTTCTGCACATGTGCATGGCCTGAATACCCCCTAGAGCCAAAATGAAATGCAGAGGGAAGTATCAATTATGACTCTATTTTACAACCAGAAAGATATTATAAAAAAGAAAGAAAATGGTCAGAAATGTCTTATGTTCAAATGTGTTTGTTTTTTGGTGTTTTGGTTTTTGGTTTTTGGTTTTTGGGGATTTTTTTGCATTAAGAAATAGGCCTCTTTTAGTTTTAAAATATAGACATGAGCCACAGGAAGACTCTGAATCCTACCCCAGAGCCTGAGCCTTCTCTCCAAGCTTTGGAGCCTGACGACAAGATCACCTTAACCACAGCCGCATCCACCATTACCAGACCTACTTGGGAGGGACCATACACAGTGAACCTGTCCACAGCTTCAGCTGTCAAGACAACTGGCCAGAACTCTTGGATACATCACACCAGACCCAAACTCTGGGAACCAGAAACTGTTGCTGGAAGTGAACAACCATCTGAATACACCTGCAAGCCCATAGAAGACTTAAGATTCCTGTTCAAGAAAAAAGAAAAGTCCTCAGAAAGGGAAAGGTGCTAGTTAGGAGGTCATTCCAAGCACAGGTGGTCTCAACAGTTCCAAAAAAACCTGTGTCCTCAGATTCTTCTCCTTCTAAGATTTCTGCAATGAGATTCACACCCCAAAATACAGATTGGGACAGATGCCCACCCTCACACCTGTGCAAAGAGCCAGGGTCACCTGACTCTGCTGATTTTCTCCAGTCCAGGAAGGCTTGAGCAAGGCAGCCTTCATCTTTTCCTTTAGACACTAGAGAGATGACCCAGCATGCAAAGGAGTCCCTAAAGTTCTAGGCAGATAAACCACCCTGACATAGATGCTGCTAACAGCTCTGCAGATGGAGCACCATTCTTCCACTGGGAGTGACAATCCAGGCCAGCTGTGGCCTCTCTGTGCTATTCTTTTTTTTTTTTTTTTTTTTTTTTTTTTTGAACTGGGGATTAGAACTAGGGCCCTTGCACTTACCAGGGAAGCACTTATTCCACTGAGCCATCTCCCTGATCCCCTCTTTTTGCTATTCTTGGTCATGCATGTGGTGGGCATCCTGTATAATGTTCTCATTGTTCAGGCCAATCCCACCCTTGGTGTACCCCTGTACTTTCTGCTGGCTCATCTGTCCTGTGGGAATCTCTGCTTTACCTCTGTCACTGTCCCCAAAATGGTGGCAACTTGTTGGCTCATGGCTACCCCTTATTCCTAACAGCCTACCTGATCCAGGTATACATCTTCATTACCCTGAATGCTCCCTATAGCTGTCTCCTAACTACTATGGTTTATGACCACTTCATCCCTACCCAGCACCCCCTCTACTATGCCACGTGGATGTCCCAGGCTATGTGCATGGCCATGGTGAAGATGGCTTGGCTGACATTACTTGTCCACTTCTTCTTACATATCCTGTTCATGGCCCACCTGTCCTTCATGTGCCTCCCTCCAAGTGTCCCATGTGTTCTAAATCCACCAGCCTCTCAATATTTATGCTCTGACTCGCGCCATATCTAGTGACTCATTTTCGCCATGGGTGCCTCAGGGGTGGTCAGTTCTCTCTTGCTCATTCTCATCTCCTACAGGACCAGCACAGCTACCATGCTTCAGCGGCCCTCTGCCTCCTGGATGCTCTGGTCTCTGTCCACCTATGGCTCCTACATGGCTGTAGCTGGACTCCTCTATGGGAAAGCTATCAGTCTAACTTTAGCTCACATCCTAATATGAGCCAGAGTGGGGTTGTGTGGTCACCATCATGTACACCAAAGTTAGCCCATGCTGAGCCCTGTCATCTACAGGCTCCAGAATCATAAAAGTAAAAGGGGTACTCTGAGCCCTTTTTACTGGATAAAAGATCTTCGCTGGTGACTCCTGAAGGTTGGATCCCACTAGAGACAGACTGCATCATTCATTGACAAATAAGAATGAGATCTTCTGTTCTCTACCTTCAAAAATTATAACAATAATTAGCATTTGCAGAGCACCTACCATGAGGAAGTTCCTTGAAGAATCATATTTTATTCCCGCACATGGAAACCAAAAACATATTAAGATCCAGTTTTACCAATAAGGAAACTGGAGTTCATAAATAAGATACAATTATTAGGGGACAAACTCTCAACCTTTAATTAAGATTTATCACATACAGGTACAAACTCCCTATGATGAATGGCATTATGTATATTTAAATTGTATCAATAGACTTAACAAGAAAGAAAAAAGAAAGAAAGAAAGAAAGAAAGAAAGAAAGAAAGAAAGAAAGAAAGAAAAGGAAAGAAAAGAAAAAAGAGAAAAGAAAAGAATCAAAATAGCCAAGCAGGGGCTGGCAAGATAGCTCAGCTGAATATATATATATATATATAATTTGAAATTTAAATTCTTGACTCACATAAACCAAAGGAAGCTGCTAGAACTGAACACTGTGAATACTACTATGCTGGCTTACCTTTACAAATAAAAATATATTTTTTCTTCCATAAAATTTACATGCTGTGTTTACTGCCTCATAAGATGATCTTTAGAAATTCAATAGATAAGATTCAGGTATTCAACATTAATATTTGTAATCTGAGAAACAATATTCTAACATCTACAGTCCAAGATTTAGCTTATGTTTTCACAGTATGCTTAAATATTTACACAAGGCAACACAAATGTAAAAGATGTAATGTTAGAAGATATTAGCAGTAGTCATCATGATATTTTCTGAGATCATCAAGTAGAATATTCCAAAGAATATTAGAAAGTTTCTAGGATTGCACCTAGATGATATCAAGGAGAATGTAGCAGTCCAACCCCGTGACAAGTCAGATAACCTGGCAATGTTATCACTCACAAAGAGGTCACTTGTGAAGTTTGCTCATTCCTCACACTATCCTTCCTGAGCAGGTGGAACATGCTTGTGCGAGATCCCTGACAGTCTATAGCTGAGACCCCAACATAGAGTTTAGCTGGTAATTTTCAGATGACCTCTTCACAGGCATTAAGATCCACTTGCCCAGTCAGAGTTTGTAGATACCAAAGAGAAATTAACAAGAGCAAGGCAGAACCAAAGCCATGAGGAAAGCAAGCAGAAGGAACTAACTTTAGAAACGAGTAGCCATAGCCAAAATGTAAGTATCTAAATTCAATTACAAGGCTCTAAAATTTTTTTGAAAAGTATTTCTATGCAGTAATAGCACAATGAGCTACAGCCTGCGCATTTGGCTACAGTAATGCCAGGTATTTGGAGAATGAATTCATTAATTTATTAATTTATCTGAAAATGTCTTTGAAGATGGGTTGACTTTTTAAATCTTAAAAACAGATATGAAGCATTGGAGTCTATGGTTGCAATTAAGGAAAGTTACCTACCATGCAAGAAAGCTTTACCAGGTTCTACAGTTGACTACAGGGTCTGAGAAGGCAGACTTTTACTCTATTTATACCCCAGTAACTTTTCTTTTTGCCTCAAATTAGGTAGACTTGCTTTCCTGTACTGACAGAACCCCCTTTAGAAGTTCTTTGCTAGGAAGTTCATGCACAATGTATAACTACATATTTTTAAAAAAAAAAAATTCTATCCCTTTGTAGATCAACACAATTAGTTTTATCTGAAAGTAATAGTGCCTGTTCTTTAAATTAGGAAAAATATATAAAAGTGTATGTAACTTCTGTAGTGAAAGTTATGCATTTGCAACAGGTCAAGTATTTCCCACACCAACCCTCATTGGGATTATCCTCATGCAATTTCCTCTGCTTTGCTTTTCCTAGGACCTCCCTGCTGGTGTTCTCTCCAAGCCCACTCCTCACGTCCCAGGCAATATCCCAAGGTACCTCCTCCTGTGTCCTACTACCATTCTGTTTTTTTTTTGTTTTGTTTTGTTTTGCTTTGTTTTTTTTTGTTTTTTTTTGTTTTTTTTTTTTTGTGGAACTGGGGATTGAACTCAGGCCCTTGCGCTTGCCAGGGAAGCACTTATTCTACTGAGCCATCTCCCCGGCCCCATTCTGTTATCTTTAATGGGAAAATATTCTAGACAAGCATCAGTGATTATATAAATTTACATTTAATATGTTGAAATGTCTAGATTATGGTGTTGATCTTTGCCTACACAATTGCCTATGAATAAAAGCCTCCTGATACATTAGATTTCTCATGGTGAAATTCCAGGCCTTGACCCAGGCCTCCTGTCAGACAAGCCATCATGCAGACCTTTGCAGGACTGGAAACCACACTTTAGAAACCTTCCAGCATCCCTCTGAGTTGCGACATGTGCAAGCCTAATGCACTTCATCATTCATATGATAAAAAGCCCATGAAATGGACTACAAAATTCTAGTTACTTGTTCTGAGCAGCACACTCCCAACACACACACACACACACACACACACACACGCACACACAGACACACACATATACATACCCTATCAGGCTTACCTGTTTTTTAGTGTGTTCATTATATTCCCCAGGAAGATTATGTGCACTTTTAATTAAAGTCTTTGCAATGTGATAATAATAAACGCTAATAATAGCAAGTGGTATGAGGAAATAAACCAAAAAAATGAGCACGGAATGAATCTTTGGATGTAATTCATTCGTCTGAGGGTAAGGTATGCATGCTGTGAAGCTGCTATTATCCAAGCTTCCAATATGCGCCACTTCTGAAAACACAGCTTCGGGGACGGCCAGCAGCACGGACACCACCCAGATGGCCGCAGCCTTCACGCAGGTCCACATCACCGCACCCGACATCTGCATGTCCAAGGGGTTGACGATGGCCCTGTACCTGGGAAGACAACACATCCCAAGTTATTCTTATAAAAAGAAAGAGAAAAACCTTACTTGGTAAGGGAAATGCCGGACACTTTCATTTATTTTGATCTTTTTGTAGAATACAGCAGGCCTTGCGTCCCTGGGATCACTCCCTATGGATAATAGTTACACTACTTTTGAACACAAAGGACAGGAAGAGAGAGGAAAATGGTATAAGCTGGCATTGCCCAAATTGCTGTCATTTGCTTATCTTTCTCATAGATTTTTTTCTAAATCTATGCACACTGATGAATATAATTTAAATCTTTATCATTACCATAATCACTGTGAATGAATAACTTAATACTAGAAGTCCATGATCATGGTATAAGACAACAAAATTCTAATGACATTCCTTTACATATTCTGAGCTTGATATCACCTACCTTCCTAATAAATCTTAGATATTAATCCAAATTCAAACTTTTATAAGAACTGGAAATGGAATAGTAATGGTAAAGGAACCACACTGCAGGGTTGAAAGAGATTTGAGTCTAAAATTCTGTAACTCAGTCACACAGTAAGGCAATGAGAATAAAAGCAAACAAAAATTGTACATGACTCTCAAATTATCTGTTTTTGTCTTCCAATAGATAATAACATGATGTCAGACAAAATGGAGGTATGACATCTCTGATGTCTTTGGGAAAAGCCATTTGTCTGGCTTCTTTTTTATTTATAAGGTGGGAACATGAACATTTTATGCTCCACATTTGGTATTTATAAGAAAAAGTTTAGGGCTGGGGAGATAGCTCAGTAGAATAATCACTTGCCTGGCAAGCACAGGGCCCTGAGTTTAATCCCTGTTACCACAAAAAAAAGTAGAGAGAGAGAGAAAGAGAGAGAGAGAGAGAGAGAGAGAGAGAGAGAGAGAGAGA
>NW_004524600.1:16131327-16143607 GCF_000260255.1 Octodon degus
AGAAAGAGAGAGAGAGAGAGAGAGAGAGAGAGAGAGAGAGAGAGAGAGAGAGAGAGAGAGTTTAAAAGATCCTCACTATGCCAAGACACCACCTTATCCTTACATTTACTTAAACTTGAGTGTATAGTTCAGCCTGGCTTTGAACTCACTACATAGTCCAGGCTTTCTGAGTGCTGGGATTACAAGCATGTGCCACCATGCCTGGCAAAATTCAGACTGTTTCAGGCTGCCAGACACCAGTTAAGGACTTTTTTTCTGTGAATCTGTGAAAATTCTTCCTATTTTCCTTTGGAGATTCATAGCATTTCACTCCAAGGTGGTCTCTCTCCCCCTTGATTTGCCCTCAGTGTTATTTTCATACCCTTCCTAGGGAAGAGAAAGTCATGTTTTTGTCTAGAAGGACTGCTCCTACGAAACAGAAAATAGATAGGACGTAAAGCAGATGACGGGAAGGGGCTGCAGTGCTAAGTTTGGCAGGTATGAAGCATCTCTTTTAGGTTTCCCATATGGCAGAACTCCACAGGTAGGTGTCTGCTTCCTTTACACTTCTTAATTGCCTTAGGAAATTATGAAAGGATTATAAAACTTTCATAAATTATGAAATTATGAAAGAATAATTTCAATTAATAAGCAACATCTTTTTTTAATTAGATTAATGTACTCCAAGTTGTTTGAAAAAAAACCTGAGTTTAAGTCTCATGAATAAAAGTAGGAACTCCCATTTCACCTAATATCTATTCACAAATTAGAGCAAATTCCATATCATTATCTCTGTATTTCACACAAATGTAGTTCTACCACTGTTGCTTGAATAAATACAAATATTAATTGGCACCCCATTATGTTAGCTGAAGATTTTTCTTTCTTTGCTTGCTATTGAACCTCCTTCAAAGCCCGAAGTCCTGATCTCATCATTTAAATTGCCCTTAAATATAGTTAATTTATAATCATTGTGATGAAAACATTATGTATATAGTGTTCAGCAGTACATTATGATGATGTTCTTCTAAATACATCTGATTTCCAATGAGTCAATGTTTATTTTTTCCTTTGCATAATTTTCCATCTACCTGAATTTATTTTATGTTTGAATTTTTTTTTTTTTAACCAGCATCCTGGATAATTAGAAACCCCATTCTCTGATCTCAGTGCTTCACTGGGTTTGGTGCCATACTCCTATAATCCCAGATCTCAGAAGGTATGAAAAGCCCTGAGAGTTCAAGGCCAAACTAGATTACAAAGTGAGTTCAAGGCCAGCCTGAACTGCATATCAAAAACTCGTCTTAGTTTTTGCTTTATGGCGGTTTTGCTTTGCTTTGTTCTCATTCCTAAGAACCAAACTCAAGACCTTGCACTTGCCAGACACGCACTTGTGCCACTGAACTATATCCCCAGCCCAGAAACCCCATCTCAAAAAAACCAAAATAAATAAATAAAAATGAATCTCGGTGTTTCTTCTTTAGATTACAAGAGGTTTCTTCCTTACATTTACAAAATATTTCTAAGCTTCTTCATGATTTTACTTTGTAAGACCATTATTTTTCTCTTCTATCCTTTTTACCAACTTTTTATTTCTGCTGTGACATTTGTTTGCTTTCTACATTTTTCTTCTTTTCAGATCATTTCTTTCCCATATTGTTGTACTCTTCTGTTACATGTTGGCATATTATCTATGGAACTAGTAGAGAAAAAAATAATCTCTTCTAACATAGTTCCAGGTTTTTTGTGTTTGTTCTTTTGGTACTGGAATTTCTTCCACAAAGTTAGGTAATTATTGATTGATAATTCATAATTAAGGAGAAAGTACTGCAAAGCTTACTGCTTTTATTTTCCTGTTGATGATTATAAAGGAAGGATAGATAGGTGATCACTAACAATAGATAAAGCCTCATTTTTAAGTTATTAAAAATTCACCCTGAACTTCTCACAAGTATTTAGAAAGGAAAAGGAAAATGTAACTTACCTACCCAACATCTAAACACATACTATAGCAGCTATTGAAACGGCTACTTTATTACTTGAGACTACCATAATGAAATACCAAAGACTAGGTGCCTTTTGAACATTGCACATTTGTTTCACGATCATGGAGAACAGAAAATTTGAGATCAAGCCAGAAGATCTGACGTCTCACAAAGGTCTTAATGATACATAAATGGGACCTTCTCACTGTCTTTTCATGCGATGTGATCAGTAAGGTCTTCCTGCTGTTTATTTTTGAGGACACTAAATTCATTCAGAAGGGCCACTCTCCCATGACCTAA
The DNA here is from genome assembly GCF_000260255.1 of Octodon degus. Classification (NCBI taxonomy): domain Eukaryota; kingdom Metazoa; phylum Chordata; class Mammalia; order Rodentia; family Octodontidae; genus Octodon; species Octodon degus. Next base: position 16,133,592 of record NW_004524600.1, read on the forward strand.
CTACCTTCCAAAGTTCCCACTACCCACAAATACCATTTTAGGAGTTAGGACTTCAAGTTATGAATTTAGAGAGGATACAAACATTCAGACCATAGTAAGTAGAATAGGTAGTGTAATAACAATAAGCACTGTTGAGAAATTTCAAGTAATAAATTCTGATAAGATTGCCAGAAACAGAAAATTGTTGGTTTAGGGAAAGTGAGAAACTTAGCAGAACATTAGGAAAAGGATAAGGAAGACTTCATCAACTAGGAAGATTTTGAGGTACCTCTTGAACACAAGAGGGCAGATCTCAACAATAGTCTTAGAATACACATTTGAATAAAGGAGCATTACTGCAAATTCTGCAAACCAGAAATTATAAGTGCATATAAAATTACTAAAGTGTCAGTATTGTACTGAAACATCAAACAATGATCAAGTATGTTATACAATAACTTGTATTGTATGTGTGTCCTTGGAAGGATATAAAGCAGAAAGTAAAGCCATCTCAGGCCTATTAAGGAAGGTATATTTTATCATGCTTCTTTCAAATATTTACATAAAGTTTGGGGTTACATTTTAATATTAAAGCTGTCCTACTTGACACCATGTCATAATGGAGTACATTTAAAAATGAACACAAAAGGCTGGACAGAGAGCTCAGTGGATTACAGTGCCTACTTAGGCAGACACAGCAGCCAGGGTTCTATCTCCACCGCGTTGTGCCGGCCCTGGCCCTGGGACATGCTGAGATGATGACTGAGACTGGGCGTGGTGGCGCACACCTGTATTCCCAGCACTTGGGAGACTGAAAAGAGGAGAATCACTATGAGTGTGATCTGTGTAATGAGACACTGTAGACCCTGTACTAACTACAAAAAAAAAAAGAAAGTAAATGAACACAAAAAAAACAAAGGCAAAAAAGCGTAACACTATTCATGTATTAAATATAAATTGTTAAGGTTCTACAATCTGAGGTACAGGATCTCAGGATAAATCCTGAGGGGATTTCACTGACCTTCTCAGACCAAAAAGCTACAACTCTTATTGCACAGGTCCTGCTTTACCTTGGTCTTAACCATCCAGTAGAAAAGTATGAAGACGAAATATAGGAAGTAAAGCCATGCTGTTATGTTGAGCTGTGGGGGACTCAGGTCAATAATTTCTGACATTGCCAGGTAAACAGAAGACCCAATGCTATTATGGGCTACTGGACTCTTTTAGAATATTTTGCTGAGTTTATACACCTATAATATTCAATAATTGGAACTTAAAAAAAGGGATACAGATGAATGTCCATTTTGTATCTGTGTATTCAAAGTGGTTAGGATAGATATATAGTTGCATTCTCTTAATAGAATGATTTTTTCTAATGGTGTTTGTAAATAGGATCTCAAGTCCGCAGCTTGTACAGCAATTAACCACTAAGAAGAATGTATGCACTGTGTTATTTGTTGAAACTGTATTTCCGATTTGATTTGAAACTGTCTCATTGCTGTTTATCAATAAACTTTTGAAAAATAAATAAATAAATAAATAAATAAATAAAAATTGTTAGATACATTTATTCACCAAATCTCATTTTGAATCTTCCTTATGGCATCTGTGTAAGGTCTAGAATTCATTTTAATTTTTTTAAAATGTATTTAGTAAAGGGTCTACAGGGTCTTACTACACAGATCAGACTTGTAGTAATCCTCCTGTTTTCAGCCTCCCAAGCTCTGGAATTATAGGCCCAGGCCACCACACCCAATCTCAATGGCCCTTTCAGCACACCTTGGGGGCAGGGCCAGCACTGCACACCAAGGATTGAACTAGGGTGCTGTGTTCTGCCTAAGCAGACGCTTTAGTCCACTTTAGTTTGGTCAGCCCTTAGAATTCATTTTAAGAGATAAATAAATTTAATCATAATACAAAATAAAATAGAAAATTAAATCATTTTTCCTTTTGAAAGTTTTCACAACTCTAAATCTCTATCTCCACATTTCCACTAACATTTTTAGTTACAATATCTATTCTGTTTTTCTTACTAAACTTTATTGTATCATGCAAGAAATAAGCCCAAAAAAAGTTATTCAAGTGTAGAGTATATAAAAATAGAAGGAGGAGTCTTGCTTCTAACTGTATCTCTACTACACAACATAATGCCTGGTCTATAGTAGTTCTCAGTAAATAGTTGTTGAATTAATGAAGAAAAATATGGCCTGATTAACAATGAAATCAGGCTGGCCAGATAGCTCAGCAGATTAAAGTGCCTGCTTAGGCAGACACAAGGGCCAAGGGTTCCATCCCTGCCTGTGGTTCGGGCCCCACCCTTGGGGCACGTAGAGATGGCAATTGAGACTGGGTATGGTGGTGTGCACCTGTAATCTCAGTACTTGAAAGGCTGAAAAACAGGAAGGATCACTACGAGTCCAATGTGTGTAATGAGACCCTGTAGACCCTGTACTCAATACATAAAATGAGAGAGAGATCATTACTAAGAAAAGTGTAGTTGAATGAAGTAGGAGTTTTTAGGTGCTAGTGAGACAGGAATGATAGGAATGGAAACAGACTCTAGTGCTGCTCTATGTAAGCCTATTTTCAGAATCACCTAGAGAACAGAGGAAAAAGGGTAACTAGTACTGTGAGATTCTTTTCAAGTTCAATAATGCAAAATCTTTATGATATAAGATGCAAGGTTCTGCACTGACTGAAGTTTTCAGGGAATCCTAAATATAAGTTGAGTTTAGAAAAATGTTTCCAAGAGGACTGAATACAGCAGTGCTCATCTTCGCCACAGCTCCCTGTGTGTCATACAAGGCAACAGTCCCTATAGGGTCTACAGGGTCTCATTATGATCCTTCCTGTTTTTCCATTCCCTACACAAAAAAATACCTGAAATCCATCAACCATTCAGTGTTTGAGTCTCCCCCCTTACAATGTGCCACGTCAGGTCACAGGCATTATTCTTACTTTCCAGGGAGAAAAACGCTGCCATGTGACCTGCACTGTTTTTGTCATCTTTCTCCAGGTAAAACATCTGGAAATAACAGATGGAGGGTTAGCATCCAGGAGCCAAACATCCAGCCTGGAGCATGCCGTCCTTTTGTGTACTGTGCCAAACAGAATCTAACTAATGTATATGAATAATCTTCAAAACCCAGAAAGTAGACTCTAAAGAATAGGAATATTATAAATATTGTGAGAATTACACCGTATCTAAGTCTATATGTGGTGCTCCTAAGGGCATGAGAAAGGGAAATAAGCTAAAAATGGTTGAGATCAATGAGAAAGACATCTAACTTATTGCAACCAAATACAACAACTTTTATTTAATAATAAATCAGTAAATTAGGTGCAGAATTATAATTCACTCTATGTGTGGAAATAAAACGATGAGTATTTATTATGGAAAGCAAGTTCACCCTTTTGAAACTGCTATCAGAAAACTTTATTATTCACCCTTGGTGAAAGTATGGGTTATCTTACATTCTTCAACGTTTAGTGTTTTGTCCCTGGCTCACTCCCTCCCCTTGTTCTTTCCTGTTACACATACTTCCATCTTCATTTTTTCAGCTACCTTAAATTCCTCTAGAACAACAGTAATATAAGCAAGGGAGACTATAGTTCAAGTAAAAGAGGCAGTTGGCCTCTATGATTATGTTTAAAACTATCGATGCTGTATTCACAAAGCAAATCACAAGCATATGAAATCAAACCAGTAACTAAACACAGGAGGACTAGTGCTGTTCTGATGTTGATTGGGGTATATTTACCTGGGTAACTCTTTGCACATGGATTAAGAAAATTTATATAAAATAAAGCCTGGATCTTGCTAATAATGACATGCTTTAAAAATTAAAGCATAATGATGATCATTTTTAACTATTATGATAACTAATCATCCAGTTTTATTCCAGTCACCAAATAACATTTTTTTAGCTTTTTAATTAAAATGGGTCCCTAAAGCTGAGTAGCTAAAATTAAAAGTCATATTCTGGTTCTGTAACTCAAAGACAATTTTTCAAATACTGATAGGAATGGTGTCATAGACACAAAATGAGAGGCATAATTCACACCAAAATCACCGATTTTCTAGGAGAGTAGTTTTAGAGAGTACACTACATGAATTAAAGTTGGATGAATGACATTTAAAAAGTAAACAACTAACCTCTCTACTGAGCATCGTCACTCCTTCAACAAAGATTCACTTTTCAATGCCAAAGCAACATAAGACTGATATTGCAAATACCAAGACCTTTAGATCCAGAGTCATTTTTCATTAATAGTTTGTAAATTAAGGAGTATGAGCAGCACCTTCATTATCCAAGTTAGATTGTTTATCTAAAAAGCTTGCTACCCCTTCATCCCCAGGGAAATTAAAACACAGCTCCATATAATGATACCTAATTGTATGTATCTCCTGCCGTCCTACCCGGACATTCCCTCCCCTCCCCTACAAATATGTCCCCAAGCCTGACTACAGGCAGTCTGGGTCAGTGGGACTGGACCTCGAGCCAGGAGGCCTGGGTCTTTCTCCCATCCTTTTCAGGAGGCTTTACATATTCTGAGCTTCAGTATCAGCACCTGAAAACTCACGAGGTTGAGCAGGTTGGATTGCTAGGTAGGACAATGGATTTCACATTGCTGTATCAAACCGAATGAACATCAACAGTGCACTTTTACAGCCTTGTTTGAAAGACTGAAATTGAGTTCCTACCTGTGAAAAACTATAACATAGTGCTTGACTTCAGATACTAAACAAGAATACTGTCATCTGTCTGAAAAGCGTTTATTATCCTAATTATTTTCACATCAATAAATGATACTGAATACATGCCAAAGATGCTTCCTCTTACTTAGACAAAATTTGAATTAAATATTTTCTTTCCTAATTCTAGAATGGGGATTGCTACCTTCCATGGTGCTATTCTCTCTAATAAAAAAGCACACTTGAAGGTTTCAGGCACACGTGAAAAGATCCCAAGAAATACTTGCACACTTCCATCCTACAGTTTTCTAAAAAATCTATAATAAAGGTTCCCAAAGTGCACGTGGGAATGGAATGAGTGTGATATACAATATTAAAGTTAATACACTTTGTTTTTTTAAAAAAAAAGCAATACAAAATTTTCAGGTATATTTTCAATCTTCCCACCTGAGTCCCTTTTTATTTGCTGTACTCTCCTATGGCTTTCACCCCGTTTTGCCCTGCGCCTCCCAGTCCTTGCCCAGCTCCTTTCCCTCCTTGCTGGGTTCTCCGGGTGACTCTTGCCTTCCACCACTTTTCCAGCCCACCCCTTTCTGCCTGCGCGCTCACCTGTCGGCGCTAAGGGCAGTGAGAGTGAACACAGACACCCCCACGGAGGTGAGCTGGATGGCGGGGATCAGTTTGCAGCCCACCTTCCCGAACATCCACTCGTCGAAGAAGTAGCGCGAGGCGTCCACCGGCACGCAGGTGAGCAGCAGCAGCAAGTCCCCAGCGGCCAGGTTAGAGATGAAGATGTTAGGGACGCTCCTCATGGCGCGGTTGGTGAGGAAGATCTTCACCAGCATGATGTTGCCCAGCAAGCCCACCGTGATGATGAGCAGGTAGAGGGACGGGATCACACAGCGGATCACCAGCTCCGCCGTGGGCTGCTCAGGGCCGGGCAGGAAATCCTGGTCAGATCCCTGGAAAAGGAGACTGCTCTGATTCCCGCCGAGGGTGTGAGCGAGGCTGGACTGGGACTTGGCGGGCATGCTGTCCTGTGCCTGAGATTCCGCGGGACTTCCGCGCCCAGGGGTCCGGAAAAGTGCAAGCGCACGACTTGGATCTAATCAATTTCCTTTCCACCCTGGCAAGCTTCACCGCTCGTAGGGAGCAAGTCACACCGCTGCGTCCCTCTTACAGCAGGACCTGGTGCAAACTGTCCTCGCTCTGGTGCTCCAATCCGGATGGGGTTACAACACTACAAGCCCGGGATTTAATGTTTTAAGGGAAAAAAAAAAAAAAAAAAGCGGAGCAGTTGCGTCTTCTCGCCTCTCTAGCGGTTCATTCTGGCTTACAGCAAGCGAAGAACCCCTTGAAAAACGAAGCTCTTCCTTTTGGGGTCACTAGAAGTACCTGCCCTCTTGCAGGAGCCCCGGGGCAGAAGTCATCGTGGCGCTGTCCAGCTACACGCTGCTGAACTCTGGCAGCTGGCGCGGGGAGCTGCCACTCCGTGGTCCCGCGGCTTTGCTCTTGTTTCTGTCTTTGCTGTGGTGTTGTGTAGCACTGGAGGGGATCTGAGTCCTCTCCCACACAGCAGCCCTGGAAACATCCGTCCCTCTGAGGGGGAGGAGCCCCACGCAAGAAGTTGGAGGACCTCTGAAGGCTGGGGAGCTGAGTTGTCCAATCTCCAAGCGGGAGCATTCAATTTAAAAAGCAAAAGAGTGATCAAAGATAAAGGAAATGAAATACACCCTCTCTCCACTCTTTTATCTTTAATCTTCTTCTTTTCTCATTACACATAAGACACATTATCAAAATCTATGGCAAATATTTATCTTTATTTTTTGTGACAGTAAAGGAAATTGCCATGAATCCCTTTGAAAACACTTCTCACTTGATACACTCTTCACCCATCATTCTTGGTACTTTCCAAATCAGATCCAGAAGTCCTTCTTTGTGTCTATGCTAGATGTGATCAAAAATATGGTGAATGCTGTTGGGGAGTGCCATCCAATGAAAAGGCGGGCTCCTGAGAACACTGTGTCATCCTGCATCCCACTCACTGGATTTGGCACCGTGAGCCTTCTGGCTCCTCCCAAAGGCAAACTGACCATGAAAGTTAAAAGTTTTAAATCAACTCAGGACATTGAAGCAGCCACAACAACTCAACAATGTGTACACTTTTACATGAAAGCAGACTTACAAAACTGTCTCAGAAAGTGACAAGAAGGGTTGGGGAGATAGTTCTAAGCACCAGTCTAAGAACCCGCCTGGCAAGAGCAAGGTCCTGGGTTCAATCCCTAGTACTGCATGCTGTGCCAGCCCAGGAAACCTGGGTGCATAAAACTGGGCATGGTAGCCCATGCCTGCAATCCCAGCACTGGGGAGGCTGAGGCAGGAGGATCACTATGAATCCAAGCTGCATAGTGAGAGCCTGTAACAAATATATAAATTAAATTAAATAAATTTTAAAACAAAGAGAAAGTAACAAGAGCAATGGTAGGATAGTGAGGAGGATATTCTGAAAGGGATTGGTATTAATGTGTCTTTCACTGTAATAAACTTTTAAAATTTAAGCATTGACCATATATTTTAATCACAGTGTATGGGAACTCCCACCTAGACACATTACATATTTTGTTGAACTATAATACAGAGAAAGCACCCAATTCCTACATTTATTGGTCAAAATTACTACCATTCTCAATGAGCAATAACCACGAACCTTCTAAGTAACCATTACCCAGCCTGTTGCTAACATAAGTTAGTTTGGTAGGTTCTGAGCATCATATTTATACCTTCCGGGAAAGCTTCTTTCACTTGACATTGTATCCATAAGAACTACGTATGCATTGTGTGTTGCATTTTTCATTATTACATTTTATTTTCTAGAGTGATTTGTGCCTAGTATTCCATTCTAATATTGATTGACATCTGATGCTTCACAGTTTTGAATAATTTAGATAAGGCTTCTATGAAGGTTCATTTTCATGTCTTCTGGTATATATTTGTTTTTTTGTTTTTTATGTTTTTATTTAATTTAATTTTGAAAAGTAAAAACAAAAGCAAGAACAAAAGTCAGAAACAAAGACAGAAACAGGGTAACATACCATGTTACAGATTTTAAAACCAAGAATAGCTTATTAACAATGGTTGACATATTATCTAGTTTTATCATCAAATCCGCTGCTCAGATTAACAGATTCAGTTATGTAAAATTGGACATATTGTTACATACTACTCCTTGCTTTCAAGAAACCTTAAATTTTTATTCTTGTCTCTCTTTTTATTTTATTTTATTTTTTTCATAATTTTATTGAGAAACAAATAGCAATGAGAAAATCCAGGTGGGAATGTTCTAGTCACAGTTATTTAGTCACCTGCATTAGAACTGATAATGTCCACTACATTGAGTTACCACCTTTTTTTTATTTTAGAAAGTTGTTTCAAAGCATCTATTAATGCTGAATGTGTGCATACCTATGACAAATGCCACTCCTGAGTATGAATTACATAAAAGTCTTATTTTACTTGAGATAGGGCCTTATGTTTCAGCCAGATTCAAGTGATCTTCCTGCCCCAGCCTCCAGACTAGCACATACACAGGTGTACCACTGCTCCACACTTGATAAGCCTTTTAAATAGGAGGTGCTTAGAGTAAATAAGAGTAAATAATTTCTTCAATCTCCCCCAGTTAAGTCTAAGGTAAATTGCTCAGAGATGGCTGCTCAGTTATTCAACTAACTAAATGACATAGTTTTAATTTTGAAAAAAAAATTAGCCCTTAATTATAAAAGAATAAAATTGTACGATAACATGGAAATTAGTCAAGCATCATCGGCAACAATCTATTCATAAGCACATAAAGACATACATGTGCAAAGTCATTGACACATGAAGCAACTGTTTCAGACATCAACCACCAAGAACAGCATTTTCTAATCATAAATGGATTAGATAAGCATTTCCAATGTAACTAATTTCCTTATTTTGTAACTGTTACAAATTCTTATTGTACTTTTCTCGGTTTTTTAAAAATGTATTTGGCTGTTACAGGGTCTCACTATGCAGTTCAGACTCCTAGTGATCTTTATGTTTCAGCCTCCCCAGCGCTGGGATTACAGGCATACAGGACCTTGCCCGGACTCTGTGGTCCACTTAGACTGCCATGTGGGGCTGGCAGGGCATGTGATACTGGTCCTGCATCTGCCTAAGCAGGCGCTCTAACCCGCTGAGCTATCTGGCTGGCCCTTAATTCTTATTTTGAGACAGGTCTTATTCAGTGTTAAGTTGCCGAGGCTGGACTTGAATTCAGTTCTCCTGCCTTAGCTTCTCAGAGTGCTGGGATTACAGAGCTCCAGCCCAGATATCAACTTTTGTACTGTAATTATCTCAAGTTAATATAACTTACATAAAATCCCTTTGAAATCTAAACTATTTTATACATTTCTATACTCCCCTTTGCTCCTGTCTGTGTAATCTTAACCATTTAAGTGGGAAAAGTACTTAGTCCAAAGGCTAAATTAACAAATATCCAATTGCAAAACATTTAACAAATAAGGAAATTCTGTTGAATTATTTTCAATTCAAGTAAATCTATATGTATTTGTTCAAAGCTTAGGGTATCTGACAATGGAATGTAGCAATCATTTATAATGATGATAATGTTATGATCAGTTGATGAGATTGTTATAAAATTATTGCTATGTGACTACTAGAGACATCACAGAATTACACATAAGAACAAGTATTGCCTTTTTTAATACACATCAAAAATGAGCATCTATTAAAGAGAAAAATGGGTTTTTTTCAATGTACTATATACTATTTAAGGTTCGCATCTACTTTAATGTGTATAAATACTCTTTTAGGTAAGTATTTAAGTCTTAAATTTACACATAAGACAACTAAAAGTTAGATAATTAGCCTAATTTCAAGAAGACTTTACTATAAACATTCTAAACTTATTTTCAATTCAGTATCCTATGCATCTCATTATTTCCAGTTTTACAAATTGTAAGGAAAAAAATGTAACTGCTGTATAATTGAACTTTTTTTACTCTAGAGGGAAAAAGTTTCTGGAGCAGAGAGCACGATACAGAGTCTAAACAGAGTGTGGAAGTCACTGTGACTTACAGAGTTCATCAAATGCACAGTACATATTTTATTACCCTAATACCTTGAACTACTAAGAGCAACATTCTTGCTACTTTAGATTTGTTTTTTTGTTTTGTTTTGTTTTTATAATTTCAATTTTATTTTCATTTCCAGATTTCTCTCTCCCTCTGTCTCTCTCTCTCTCTGTCTCTCTCTCTGTCTCTCTCTCTCTCTCTCTCTCTCTCTCTCTCTCTCTCTCTCT
>NW_004524600.1:16143707-16164165 GCF_000260255.1 Octodon degus
GTCTACAGGGTGTTCAGGGTCTCACTACTAGATCAGACTCACAATGATCCGCCTGTTTACAGCCTCCCAAGAGCTGGGATTACCACACCCAGTCTCAATTGCTGGCTTAGTGCACCCCGGGGGCAGGGCCAGCACAGCAGGCCCAGGGATCGAGCTCCAGGCCTCTCTTCCTGCTTGCAGGTGCTTTAATCCACTGAGTTATCTGGCTGACCCTTAAATTCGTTGATATGAATATTAGTGCATAAGTTAGCAAATATCCAATTGTGAAGCATTTAAGAAATTTGAGAAAATTGAAATTTAAATTGATTCTATGATCTTCATGTGCAGGTGCTTTAATCTGTATTACAAAATATATTACTTAATGTATTGGCTAATGTATTATAGTTCAAAGAAACAATGATTTCTCTTTTAAGAATTCAGGAAATAATGAAAAACAAAAAATACAAAAGACATACTACATTGAAATTGATTTTGTGATCTTTATCTGCCCCAAAATATATTCCTTCAGGCTATTAGGAAGGAAAAGTCAAGCCACCTAAGACATTCTCTAGATTCCCTAAGATTATGAAACATCTTAGATTTCCCTAAGATTCACTTTGAAACAACAGTTTGCAGATTTTCAAAGCAATATAACACAGCATGGTCATTACTTAGATGAATAAACAGATCAAATGAACTGTACAGTTATTCCAACTAACTGCTTAGAAAAAGAGTTTCCGGGGCAGAGAGCAGGATAAAGAATCCAAACAGAGCGTGGAAGTCACTATGCCTTACAGAGTTGGAGCTTCAGCATCAGGGAGGCTGAGATGTGTGAGATTTGCATGGCAGAGTATTTGAGAAAGACAGCTGCAGAGTGAGAATGCTGGAGACTCACAAATGGTTCCAAGTTACATTGTAAGCTAAGTGCTTATTTATATGTGTATGTGGAAATTAAACCATATGAAGGAACTATTGCAAGAATGTAGAAAAACAAAACCCAGTCATCAATCAGTAATTTAAATAAATCATGCTGGGGATATAGTTCAGCGCATAAGTGCCTGCCTGGCAAGCACATGGTCATGGTCCCAAGCTTGATCCCCAGTACAAGAAAAAAAATCATCATATTCCTATAACCCATGTGTAAAACCTTTTGATGCACTGGACATCATGTAGGTTATTCAGAAAGATATTGTATCTGTAGTTAGAAAAACTTAATGACAGACTAAAAGCTTTTCTGTTCTCGTCTTTAAAGCAAAACTACAGCTAAGAGTAAAAACAAAAATCTATTAAACCAGTAATAATATAGGTTATATAATAAGTAGATGAAAATGTTATACCTTTAAATAAAATTATTCTATTCCTGAAGCAGAAAGAGTAAAACCAACTTGTATACTAAGGACAGACATAGGAAGTATTTTTAATTTTAATTTCTATGGAAGGAAAAGGTTCTGATCGAACAACTTTTATGTAAATAACAGTAAATAAAACATTGAAGAAGGGTCAGCCAGATAGCTCAGGGTACTAAAGCACCTGTTTAGGCAGAGTGCAGCGGCCAGAGTTCAATCCCCAGTGTGCCATGCAGGCCCCACCCCTAGGGCGCAAAGAGATGGTGATTGAGACTGGGCATGGTGGTGCACTCCCACAATCCCAGCACTTACGAGGCTGAAAACAGGAAAATCACTACTAGTCTGATCTGTGTAGCGAGACCCTGTAGACCCTGCACTAAATACATAAAGAAAGAAGATAGTGATTTTGTAGCAATTTAAAATGAAATATAGAAAGAAAAAGACTTGAAATTTTAATAAAATATCATTGTATTGTGGGAAATTTTAAGTAGCCTAATATACCAATAATTGGGTTCCTAAATGATGAGATAAAATACTAGGATAAAAATATTTGAAGATATGTCTCCAGGGCCGGAGAGATGGCTCACTAGAATAAAAGCTTGCCTGGCAAGCACAAGGTCCTGAGTTCAATCCCCAGTTCTGCCAAAAAAAAAAAAAAGAAAGAAAGAAAGAAAGAAAGAAAGAAAGAAAGAAAGAAAGAAAGAAAAAGTAGTGATATAATGTCTCCAATTTTCTGTATTTATTTGAAGGCAAGAACCCTCATACCGGGCCAGCCAGATAGCTCAGTGGACTAACACGCCTTCTTAGAGCACAGTGGCCAGGTTGAATCCCCCGGCATGCCATGCTGGTCCTACCCCTGGGGCACACTGAGGCAATGAATAAGACTGAACATGGTGGCATGGGCCTATAATCCCAGCTTTTGGGAGGCTGAAAACAGGAAAATCACTACTAGTCTGATCTACATAGTGAGACCCTATAGACCGTGTAGACCCTGTATCAAACACATTAAAAAAAAAAAAAAAAAAAAAAAAACTTATATTTAGGAAGCTCAACAAATTCCATGCAGAGGAAACTTCAAAACTTTTTATCAAATTGTGGAGCTAGAAGTTTTCACCTGAGACCAGAAAGAGAAGAGGATACTATTTCTCGCCATTCCTTCTCAGCATTGTGCTAGAAGTCCTAGACAATGCAATAAGGAAAGAAAATGAGTAAACTGGGAAGGAAGACAGATGGAAAAATTTGGCAAAAAAAGTTTAAAAAGTTAACAACAAGAAAAGACTTCCTACAACTAATAAGCAATTATAGCAATATTTCAAGACACAAAGTTAGTGTTAGAAAAGTCAGTTATTTTCTTATATAGCATCAATGAATAGGTTGAATTTGAAATTTAAAAACATCAAAACACTAATGTTAGGCCCCCAAATGAAACACTTAGGTACAAATGTAGCAAAATAATTATAGGGGCTCTATGAAGAGAACTCTAATAATGGAAGGTGAAGAATGAAATTAATGGAGACAATATTCCACATCACTGGATGGGAAGATTCAAGGTGTATATTTTTCCACATTCAGTGAAATTTCAATCACATTCTCAGCAAGGTAAATTATGTTTATCAACAAATTGATAAAATTTACTTAGAGATGCAGGAGATCCACAATAGCTAAAACATCATTGATGGAAAAGAATAAAATTGCAGCACTGACCATTTTTCACTTAAAATCATACTAGAAAGCTACCATAATCAAGACTGTATGATGTGGATAGGGCCACCTAAAGAGCACAGCTGTCTAAAACACTTACATAGACAAGCCTAGGCAAGTGCAGGGACCACAGTTCAATCCCTGACACCACATGCCATGTCAGCCATGCCCCCAAGGCAAGCTGAGCTGGCAAAAAAAAAAAAAAAAAAAAAAAAAAAAAAAAAAAAAAAAAAAAAAATGTGGGTAAGCATACAGGACAATGGGTCAATGGAACAGAACAGAAATCACAAAAGTAGAACCCCATAAATTTCGACAACTAACCTTTGACAAAAGAGTAAATGCGATGAAACAAAGGTAGGCTTTTCAACAAATGGTGACAGAACTAGAGAGCCCAATGAAAATCATCATCATTGCTGTTATCACAATCTGGGCACAAATTTTACACTATAGACAAAAACTAATTCAAAGTGCATCACAGACCTAAATGTACCACATCTTAGAACATTCATTATGTAGGAGATAGCATCAGGTTGATGATATCTTCTTAGATATAACATCAAAAACAATTTATGAAAAAATAATCGTCAACCTGTTCTTACTAACTTACTCAAAAAGTAAAACTTATGCTGTAAAAAAACTACCAGAAGGGGCTGGTGAGATGGCTCAGTGGTCTAAAGCACCTACTTAGAACAAGCTTAGCAAAGCACAGGGACTGCGGTTCAATTCCCCAGCACCACATGCCAGCCAGCCCCACCCCCTGGTGGGCTGAGCTGGCCACACACACACACACACACACACACACACACACACACACATAAATTTAAAAAAAAAAAAAACCTACCAGATTTTCTGCTCTGAAAAAGCCTGTCAGGAGAATGCAAACACAGGCCACAAACTTGGATCTGTAATTCAAGATACACCAAATATTACAAGAACTCACTCAGGAGATCCAAAATATACAAGAGACTATTAAAACTGAAGGGGGTCAGGGGGATGGCTTAGTGGAATAAGCGCTTCCCTGGCAAGTACAAGGGCCTGAGTTCAATCCCCGGTTCTGCCAATAAATAGATAGATAGATAGATAGATAGATAGATAGATAGATAGATAGATAGATAAAAACTCAACAATGAAAAACAAACAATCCAATGAAAAATATAAAAACTTTGCAGATAACTCACCAGAAACCATATGCCATGCCAGCCATGCCCCCAGGGAAAGCTGAGCTGGCCACACAAAATTATACATCTACATGTCACTGTTACCAAAAAAAAAAAAAATTTCAAGACAACAATGTGCTACCAGTCTACATCTATTAGAGTAGCTGAAATCCAAATTATTGAGAGTATCAATGTGAGGAGGTTTGGAACAAAGAATTCTCATTTATTGATCATAGGAGTTCAAAATGTAGAAGACAGTCTGGCAGTTTCTAGGAAAACTAAACATATTCCTACTTTGTGATCGAGCATTTCCATCCCTAGTATTTATCCAAAAGAGTTGAGAATGTATGTTGAATGAATATGTTTGACATGACTGCAACCACTTTGATTCATAATCACCATGATTGCTCCCATAATTATCCTAGTAATATTTTCTGTTTAGTTTCCCAGCAAACTTTAAAAAGTCTAGACCATTATACTGGTATGTGGAGCTTTGCAGTGAAACTATCTCTCCAGGATTTAGCTTGTCACTGATGTTAGCTTAAGATAAATCAGGGGGCTGGGGAAATGAGTCAGTAGAAGTAAGTGCTTCCCTGGCAAGCGCAAGGGCCTGAGTTAAATCCTTGGTTCCACAAAAAAAAAAAAAGATAAATCAGGTAAATTCCAACTACAATGAAGTCACTATAACAGCTTGTGTCTAGATTTGTGTTTCCCCAAAGCCTCATGGGACTTTTAAGAGGTGGCTGAATCTAGAATGTGTGACTGATTCATGATACAATGCTAAGATTAAGGGTGCTAGGTTTAAGGATGCTGGATACAGTATAAGGGATAGAAAAAAGATTGCTTCTAGTTACTTGTAGCTTTTCACTTGTTTGTGGTTGCTATCTTCTGCCTACCAGGAAATGTTTCTTTTCTGTGATGCCCCTGCACCATGCCACCCCGCCTGGGAGCCAGCCAACTATGAGCTGAAATCTCTACAAACTGAGAGCTGAATAAACATTTTCTCCTTTAACTATGATTGTTGAGTATTTTCTTTCAGCAAAAAAGAAAAGTAGCTAAGTCATTTTTCTCGTAATTCATTTAAATGCACCTCTACAGGACTCAAATTGTGAGAATCAAAGTGGTGTAGCTAATACTAAGGAACATGTTTCAATTAATATGTCACTCAACAAAATATCATCACACACACAAAAAAAAAGGTATCATCGCACAATTCTGGATTTGTCCTCCTCTCTTTAGTCTCTTTACTCTTTGGACCAATTCTTATATCTTAGAAATGAGCTGTTCTAGACAAATATTCACATAAAATCTTCACATAGGTGTATATGGCACCCTTAATTGTAATTGTCAAAACATGAAAGCCAAAAAAATGTCTTTTAACAGACAAATGGATAAATCATGGTAAAATAATCAAAGGAATATTATTCAGTACTATGAAGAAATACACTATCAAGCCATGAAAAGACATGGGAAAAATTTAAGCACATCAAACAAAGTGAGCCAAAACTATCTGAAACATAGACAGACAGACAGACAGACAGACAGACAGACAGATAGATAGATAGATAGATTACCCAAATATATGAATTATCAAAAGAAGAAACCAAGGAGACAATAAAAATGAGTACTTGAAGGAGGATGAATAAATGAAGCACAAAGGATCTTTAGGTCAATAAAATTACCTAGAATGAATAAATATGATTATAAGTTTATGCAAAATTCAGTTATTTGAGAAATCTCTGTACTTATTTCCATAGTTGTCCTAGTTTGCTTTCCTACCAAGAGTGTGGATGTTTTGTATTTTCCCTATAATTTCTCTAACATATTCTGTTATTGAGTTCTTTATGATGACCATTCTTGCTACAGTAAGACGAAATCTCAGGGTTGCTTTGATTTGTATGAATGGCCAACAATGCAAAACATTTTTCATGTATTCTTAGTGCCTGGCCATTAGAACTTCTTAATTTGTGAGCTGTCCATTTATTCTAATTGGCCATATATGACTGGATCTTCTTATATTTTGCGGGTCTAGTTTTTTTGAGGTCTTTGTATCTTCTAGATATTTTAGTCTCCTGTCTGAAAGCAGCCAGCAAAAATTTTTTCCTATTCTGTAGGTTGTCTCTTCACAATTCTTGCATTATATTTGCTGTACAGAAACTTTTTAAATTGATAAAATCCCAGTTTTAATTCTTGGTTTTATTTCCTGTGCTGTTGGAATTCTGGTCAGAAGTCCTTGATTATGCCTATATCTTCATGAGTTTTACCTGTGTTATCTTACAGTAAATTCTTTGCTTCCGTTTTCTATCCAAGTTTTCAGTACATTTTGAGTTGATGAAATGGCATTTTATTCATTCTTCTGCACACCTAAAACTAGGTTTCCCAGCACCATTTGCGAAAGAGGCTATCTTTTGCGAAAGAGGACTCCAGCGTGGCTTGGGTCCTTTGTCAAAATCAGGTGGTTGAATGTTCACAGGGGTGTTTCCTCAGTTCTGTTCTCTTGAGCTATAATGTCTGCTTTTGTTCACAAACCATGCTGCTTTTATAACTGTGGAGGTGTAATCTGGAATCTATAACTTGAAATCTGGAATTGTGATTCTTATCCCTCAGAATTACTATTTTGTGTCTCTTCTGCTTCCATATAAATTCCATTATTTTTTAGTTCTGTGAAGAATTCTGTTAGTAATCTGATTAGAATTATATTAAATTTATATTTTTTGTCATATGACCATTTTGACAATGCTGGTTCTGCCTATCCTAGTCTTTCATTTTCTAAAATGTCATCTGCACTCTTTTTCAGAGCTGCAATTTTCATAACAAAGGTCTATAGGCTAATTGCTAGATGTTTAATTTATTGAAGCTACTGTGAGTGGGCTTTTCTTTCTGATTTCTTTCTTGATGGATTCATTTTTATTGTACAAGAATGTCATTGACTTTTTGTGCACTGATTTTGTTTCTTTGCTGAATTTACCACTTCTAAGCGTCTTGCACCGGTGGTTTTTTGGGTCTGCTGTGAAAAGAATCACATCATCTGCATACAGTACCAGAAGTGAATCCTAATGAAAACTATGGGCTTTGAGTGGTTGTAAACTGTTGACTTAAGTCTATCCATTGTAATGAATGCACCACTCCAACAGAGAATATTGATAACAAAGGAAGCCATTAATGGATAATGGAATCACTGGCTGTTCTGAACTTTACTAGTCAAAACAGTATCAGCAAGCAGACACAGGAGTCACAAATGTGCTCCAGTACTAGGAATCCTGACAGTTATCATTCTGGTGGCCTATAGAAAACCCTGCAGTTCACATAAAGATATATGTAAGGAAAACAAGTAGTACATAACTTTGCCTTGGGAAGCCCAATAATTTTTTTTTTCTAATTGCATCTGGAAGATAGCACAAATTGGATACTATAGATAGTAGATGAAACAAGGTTGTACTACCGAATCAAAGAGACCATTACTGGAAATAAAATATTAATGGAAATATTAAGACAGAATTTGGCTTTTTTAAAATTAATTTTATTGAGCAGGAAATAGCAATGAGACCGTTTCAAAACAGGTTAGTAAGACAGCTACAATAATTAACACATTACATATTGTTGTCTTCATAGTAGCTATTCATAATACAAGATGCAGACATGATATCGTGTCTAAACACTATTAGTACAAATCTTTCTTTTTATTGAACTAAAAGGAAGTAGCTGTATATCTATTCTAACTTGTATATACAGATACATCTTTTTTACTACAAAATGCTCCTTCATTTATTCCCCCTTTTTTGTTCAGTTTTGGCAGAAATGGGTATTCCATTGCCATTCAAATATTGTAGGTGCATGAATTCAGCAAAATAGTCCAATATAGTCCAGTAGACCATAATAGTAGTGTGTTATCCACTGGACTGGCAATGTCAGAAGTTGTTGACTAACTGCTATACAGAGTCTCAGGGTGAATCCTGAGGCTATTTGACCGACCTTGTCAGATACAAAAGTTCCATTTTTTGTTATATTGGTCTTGCTTTACCTTGGTTTTAACCATCCAGCAGAAAAGCATAAACACAAAGTATAAAAAATAAAGCCAAAATTTGGCTTTAATGAAAGAAAATAAAGATGCTTCTTGCAAGACTGATGCTTCATGATTATATCCTAGAAAGAAGACAAATGTTGGCAAGCTTGTTGGTCTGATAAATCTGTGTTGCAAATGGAAGAAATCTTGTGGCACTGTGAATAAACAAAACAGTGGGAAGGAGTTTGTACTCTAAATTAAACAGGACATTCCACTAGGAGTAGCAGCATTCCAGAATGAGAAGACAACTTCTGGAATAATGGAATAAAAAGCCACGCAGTCATGCAAGTGAAACATCCATAATTGGTGAGTGTCACACAAACACATAACCATTTAATGGCTCTAGGAATTGTCCAAATTGCCTATAGCAAGTGAAGAAACATTCATGATTACTCACTAAATCTCAATAAAACCAGTCAAGTCGGTGGCATCTGAAACTCAGCCCACTTCCTCTATCACTCATATCCCAGACCAACACTATAGAAGCTTCTCTCCTTATGTGAGCTTCCAGAACACAGGAATACCTTTCCTTCCAGCTCCTAGTCAAGTGCTACAGTTTTTCCCCAGGAAAAGGAAGTTGAGTGGGCTGGAGTCCCTTACCTCGGTCCCCACTAGTTAAGCAGAAGTTTCACCTCTGGTGCTGCTGGCTACACACAATGGGGACCCAGTGGTCCTCACCCAAGCTCTTTTGAAACAGAGACATTCCATGCTGAAAGGGTTGAGCTGGGGAGACTTAGGCTTCCACAGTGCTCCACTTGTAAAACTCATCTCACTCTGAAAAAGCAAGTGTTTTTCCTCATCTTCAGAGTAGTGGCAGAGGTTTTCCCTGGTGGTGGTGGTGGTGGTGGTGGTGGTAGAGAAACAGAATGAAAGAAGAGATCTCCAAATTTCTCTCCATGGAATTAATTTATTTGGAACAGAGTGTGCAGACATTTAAACTGAAGAACACTCTTGAAAACAATAAAAAAAAAACATAGTGGCAAGAAATTAAAAGCAAGTTTGTAGTTCCATAAGAACAGTAAACTAGATTGTAAACCCGTCCCAACTTTACCAGATAGAACCAGAGAAAGAGACAGCTAGGAGCCCTACTGAGCATAGAATAAAGCTCTAAGAGTGGCCTCAAAGACCAGCCTTACAAAGGAGTCTGATTGTAATTGAATCATACTGTGAAGTAATTAATGCCTCCAAGGTAATATTAAAAACAATAGAGCAATTGGGCAGCAATTACTGTGGGTGAACAGCTGGATGTGATACTTACAGGGGCAGACAGATTAATAAAGAGATGGGGAAAGGGAAGATCAAAAAGAATACTGCTGAAATCACTTTATCCCAGGGTGATTATGCACATATTTGAAGCCTCCCCTGTGAATGGCACTGTAGGAAGGCAAATATCAATGTGAGAGTCCAACCTACTTAGCAAGCACACAAGTAAACAAGAAATTTGGAGGGAAGCTCAGTATACAGGGTGCTAAAATACACTATGTACAATATACCACTATCAGTATAAAATTAGGAAATGTAAAAAGAAACAAGAAAATGTAACCCAAACACAGGAAAAAGTACGTGGCAGAAAGTGTCTTCTCAAGGATTCAATAACCAACTTAGCAAAGATTTCAAAATAGCTATTAGAAATGCATTCTGAGAAATAGAAGACTCTATAGTTTAAAAAGTAAAAGAAGATCTGATAACACTGTTTCAACAAATATACACTATCAATAAAGAGATATTTACTTCGTAAATAACTCAGTGGAAATTCTAAGGTTGAAAGGTACAATAATTGGAAAGAAATATTCAAGAGAACCCTCAAAACTAGATTTGAACTGGCAGAAAGTCAATCAAATTGAAGACAGGTTGATAGAGATTTTCAACCTGAAGACTAGAGAAGAAAAATGAATACAGACTCAGACAAAGGTGGGAAATAATATGGTATAACAATATATGCAAGTTAGAAGTCCCAGAAGTAGAGGACAAATGGTAAGGGGCATATAAAATATTTTGAAATGGTTGAAAACCCTCCAAATTTGACTAAAACTTTCAATACACATTGAAGAAATTCAAAGAATTCTTAATAGGAAAAACAAAGAAATTTACATCCAGACATTTAGAAAAACTTTTCAAAGACAGAAAAAAATAAAATACTGAAAGTAACAAGAGAAAAATCATTTATCAAATACAAGGGAACCTCAGCATGGTTAATAACTGACATCTATTACAAACAATAGCACAAAATTACTCCAATGGAGTGACATATTCACATCAGTGAATAAAAATACTGTCAACCAAGAACCTTATAACTAGCAAGGCTATCCTTCAAAAAGGAAGGCAAGTGCATTGTCAAATAAGCAAAAGCTGTGAGAATCCTTTTCTTATCAGACTCATTCTACAAGAAATAGAAAAGGATGTTCTTCAGGCAGAAAGCAAGTGAAAGAAATTCAAATCCACAGAAAAATTAAAGAACAGTGGTAAATACGATAATATAATTCACAGAAAAATTAGAAATTTTTCTCTATGATTTTCAGGAAACTATGTAAAAATATGTATATAATTATGTTGTTGGGAATATCACACATAAGAATGTAATAATATCTAACAATAAACACGCAGTTTGTGGGTAAAGCTGAACTATGTGATGGTAAGCCAAAGGCACCAGAAGAATCCATGGAAAAATTGCAGAATCCACAAGCACACAAGCACAAATGAAGAACATGCCCAAGAACAAATAAAGGAAACCTGAAATAGTAAGTATGATGATCAATATAAAAAACTATAAACATTTCTTTTCTCAACTTCTTTGAAATCACAAGTTACATAAAGTAAACAAAAGCTACAGTACCGATTGGTTGGGATTGTAGCACATACAAATGTCATGTCTATAATATCAACACAACAAGGAGGAAGGAGGGAAGCTATGTAAGATTAATGGGTTTATATCTCACTGAAATTGTTACTATAAGTCTGAAGTAGATCCTGATAAGACGTGTACGGGAAGCCTTACAGCGACCACTAAATAACACAAAGAGTACAAAAGAATTATTAAAGGAATGTAAAATGTTAAAGTAGAATACAGATTAGTTGTTGCCTAGGAGGAAGAGGGTAAAGGAGAAATGAGAGAAAATGGGGTAAGTTCTAATGGTGTGGAGGGTTTTTTGGTTTTTTTCTTTTTTGGGGGGGGAGTTTGTTTTTTTTGTTTGTTTGTTTGTTTTGCTTTTTGGAAAGAGTAAATTATCTAAAAATTGATGGTGGTGGTGTCCGCACAGCTATGTAGATATACAATAAAACTACTCATTTGTGCAGCTCTGAAAGGTGAATGGCATGAATATGAACTACATGCCAGTAAAATGTTTAAGAGGAAGAAGAAGAAAGCAGACGAGGAAGAAGGATTAACTGCTCGAATGCCTTAGTGTATCATGTTCATTGTCAAATGCATTTATATAAAATGGACATCTTTAAGTTATGGAAGTTTCTAAGAGGGGAATGTAATTTTCTGTCTGCCTCCCTGACAGTTTTGACCACCTGCATTGATCAAAATAAGTCAACTCCAGTTATGGAACTTGTGGAGACTGGAAATATATATATATATATATATATATATATATATATATATTCAGATAATCCCACTGAGAAGTTGCTAGCTGCCTTAGAAGATTTCTCCCACTGGGAAAAACACTTCAATTTAATCCTGCCAAGTGCCAAAATATCTATGCAGTCCCTCAAGAGACATTTGTGCCTTGGCCGCACTGAGACATGCCCTTTAGTTTATACTGCTATATGGTACCTTAGAGGTCATTACTGCTAGGAAGAGGTCATGAAAACAAACAGAATTTCAATGTGTTGAACAAAATTAAATTATTTCCTAAGAAGCAAATTTACTTTTTTTCCATTTATGTATTTGGTACAGGGTCTCACTAAACAGCTGAGACTCAGAGTGCTCCTCCTGTTTTCAGCCACCCCAGAGCGGGGAGTACAGGCATGCATGGGGTCTGTGAGACATGTGGAACTGGGTGTCAAACCCTGGTCCCTAAGCTTTCTAAAGCAATAGCTTAGTCAACTGAGCTATCTCACCATCCCAAGCAAATTTACTTTGCTTAAATAATATGGCTTCTATGAGTTTACTATTTGTTAATACCAGTTGTGAAAAAATAAATATATTGTCATTTAAATATTATTCATATAGAGGCAACCATTCCAATATAGCTTGAAATAGGATGATAAAAACATGAAACAAGTTGATTTATTCAAATTAGAGATTTTTTTGGAAGAAAATTGAAAGTGTAAAACAAAATCCCAGTAATGTTGACCTTGTTTGAATCATGTAGAATTGTGACCTTAGAGAACAAGCATTATTATGTTTTTATGGATGAAAAAGATGTGGCATTTTTATACAATGGAGTATTACTCAGCTATAAAGAATGATAAACTCGAAGCCTTTGTATTTAAGTGGGTGCCACTTGAAGATATACTCATAAGTGAAATAAACCAGACACACATGTGTAAATATTATATAGTCTCCCTAGCATAAGAACTCAAAAAAAGAAATAAAAATAAAAAGATATAATACAATTAAAAGGAAAGCAAGAACTTAAGGATTAGACAAGGCCGGGGAGATGGCTCAGTAGAATAAGTGCTTCCCTTGCAAGCACAAGGGCCTGAGTTCAATCCCCAGTTCCACAAAAAAAAAAAAAAGGATTAGACAACCAAGAGAGGGTGAGGAGACATGATAGGGGCAAAACCAAACATTTATATGCACAAGATGTTTAAGGTAATTAAGGTAGGATTCTCACCCTGACTAACTATACATGCTGATACCTGTGAACTAAGCAACTCCAGTGAAGACAGCAATGTGTAATACTAGGGCCATGCTTGTTTGAATGCCTGTCATTCTAGTCTTCTAAATACATACTGCTTGTCATGTCATACCAATTACTGCCATACTGTCTCTCAAGTAAATGCTTGGTTGTTTTTTTTGCTTTTTGTTTTTTTTTTTTTTAGAAAGTGGTAATAAAGGAAAACAAGAGACAAGAAATAAAATAATAAAATCAATAAAATAAAATGCAACTCTGTCTTGGGAAGACAACTCTCAACTTGCTCAGGAGCCACCAATGTACCTTTTAACTAAGAGTGGAATGCGTTATTCGTAGTTTAACTTTAAATTGACAGGATGGTCGAATCCTTCTTTTCTATTAGCATTTTCTCATTCTAACAAGTCTACCCAATTGCCACAGTATATACATTTGTCATACTGAATGTGCAATACAATAAAAAATTAATTTCCATATGGATCACCTTCTCTGGATAGGAAACTGATAAATAATATTTTTGGTATGTCGCAAAGATAAGCAAGACTATAATTTCTTAGTAGTTAATAGTTCCCAAGACTATCATTTCAATTCCTTATTTCATTTTTGATAAATCACCCAAAATAATCTAGTTTTATTCCTCTTTCAGGAACATGGAAGGTACCTCATGCGGGAAAATCATCAGATTTATTTGCAGCAGGAGAAGATGCTTTATTTTAAAAATGTTATGAAGTACACAAGTAAAAATAAGCATATGTTCAGATTTGGTATAAAGAGGAGATTGAATAAATATCTAAAGTCATTTGATGTGACATAATCTCTTCCCAAATGAGAGACAATACAATCAGGCCGTATTTACCTCCAATATCCTTAGTCTTAAACTTTATAATAAATCTTCTCTGGCAATAGGATTTGACAGCTCAACGTTGTATGTCTCTTTAGCGCCACCTCCTGAGCAATTATCTTTCTGAAATCTGTTTCAAGTCAACTGCTGCAAAGATAAAACCAAATCACAGTAACAAAAGAATGACAATAGGATGCTCTCTCCTGGATTTATTTTCATTCATGCTATTTAAACATAGGTGCAGTAACTAGAGCAGTGAATGTCAGAGCAGAAAAGTGATCTGTAAAATTTACCTATATAGTCAATTAGATTAAAAGGGCTTTACTCTGAAAAAGAAAATATTATGAAGCCATATTTGCCTTAGTCATTCCATAGGATAATAACAAAAATTACATAAAATACTTGATGTAAACCATTGTATAGAATTGAATGCATTATACAAAGGCATTTTCAGTTTTATTTTTTTTTCAAAAGCTTTAAAATGTCACATGTGAATTTATGATCCAAGGCACC
This sequence comes from Octodon degus, assembly GCF_000260255.1. Classification (NCBI taxonomy): domain Eukaryota; kingdom Metazoa; phylum Chordata; class Mammalia; order Rodentia; family Octodontidae; genus Octodon; species Octodon degus. Next base: position 16,158,107 of record NW_004524600.1, read on the forward strand.
TGGTACTTCTAGGTTCAACTCAGCTTAACATTTTGAAAGGCTGAAATATGTAATTTTACTTGAAAGAAATTTGTTACATTAGATGGCTTGGAATCTCTTTTACATTTTCCTCTCATTGCCATAAAAATAGAGGGGCTATTTTTATAGATTGAAGTCATATTTATGTTTCAGTCCTGAATATGGATTGAATCATGCACACTGAATGTAGCATATGAAGATTTTATTAATGAAAATGGAGTTGGTGGTTCAAAATTCTAATTTTGCTAGAACTATTTTGAGATTCACAAAGCATATGAAGTATTTATGTGGGGAAGTACTGAGATTACTGACATTTGACTGTTCATGAAATTTATAAAATAAATATTCTTCTTTTTTTTTTTTTTTTTGGCGGAAGCGGGGATTGAACTCAGATCCTTGTGTTTGCCATTCAAGCGCTTATCCTACTGAGCTATCTCCCCGGCCCCAAATGTGAGTTGATCCATTACATGGATGGAAAGGTGTGTGTGTGTGTGTGTGTGTGTGTGTGTGTGTGTGTGGAATCAGGGATTGAACTCAGGCCCCTATCTCCCTGGCCCCAAATATTCCTTTAAAAAACAAAAATGGTTTATATAAGAAGCTTCTCTCATGGATGCTCACTATCTTTCTGTAGACTTCCTGAAATAACAAAATAATAATAAATTAGAAATTATATAAAAGTATTTATAAGGGCTTTGGGAAGTATTTATAAGGTCTATTAGGGAAATAGACCAATGCTCACATTGCATATTTTCTTATGTACAGTGTGCAAGTAAAATAAGTTCCCTTACCAAATTTGAAAACTTCCAAATATCTGACAACATTAAATGATTATCATAAAAGTTAAAAAGAAATGCCTTAAATGTTACCTTGTGAATTACAAAAATGAAATGAAAAATGTTAATTATGAAAGATTAACATAGCTAAAATATTGAAGCCAATCCCACTCTGCATGTGCAAATACGGTACTGTTTAATGGAACTCATCCATGGATACAATTCCCATGCTTGATTCTCATGTCCCTTTTCAAGCCCAGAGCTTTCTCAGCATAAAGAGCCCAATTAGGAACCAGAAAAGTTTCACTTAAGCCAGTATAGACAGTTGCAAAGCATTCTATAGAGGTTAAAAGACTGATACAAATTTGCTCCCCTGAATATAACCTGCAGTGACATTGCCAGAGAAGAGAAGAATTTGAATAATTTTAGCATTAAAAATAAATTTCCTTGGGGGCCTGCCCCTTAGCTCAGTTCTTTAAGTGGCTGCTTCAACAAAGCAGTCACGCTCAGGTTGCTGTGGTTTGATCCCCACAACTGAAGCCAGCCAAACCTGCCCTGAAGGCATTCGGAGAAAAAAAAAATCCTTAAAAATAAATTTACTTGAACATGGATAGGAGAAACCATCATTGTGAAAATAGAAACACTCCCAAAACTATTGCTCAGATTTAGTATAATCCCAATCAAAATATCATTAGCAAAAAAAAAATAAAAAATTACCATTAGTATACCTCACAAGTCTAGAGAAAACATTCTGAAAATTCATGTGCAATTAAAAGAGACCCAGAATACCAAACAGAGCACTGGACAACAAAAACAAGTCAAGAGGCATCACAATCCCTGACTTGAAATTATACTACATAAAAAGGGGAAAAAAAGAAAAAGAAAGAAATTATATTACAAAATTACTGTAAGAAACAGCATGGTACTGGCAAAAAATAACAGACATGAGAATTAATGGAACAGATTAGAAAATGCAGACACAGCTAAAAACACACTCAGCCACTTTATTTTTGACCAAGAGGCCAAACATGTTCACTGGAAGAAAGATAGCCTGTTTAATAAATGGTTCTGGAAAAGCTATCTTTCTACATACTGAAGGCTAAAACTAGATCCATGTCTATCTCCATGCCCTAAATTAAAGTCAAAATGGATCAAACATCTAAATGTTAAAGCCAAAACACTAAATCTACTAGGAGAGAAAGTAGGTAGAAATCCTGAAGACATTGAGGTGAGCAGAAATTTCATAAACCAAATCTATACTACAGAGGAAATACTTCAAAGAATCAACAATTGTGATCTCATCTTATTAAAAATTGTTTGCACATCAACAGAAATCAGCACCAGAGTGAAAGGAAAACCCATGAGCTGAAAAAACTTTTAGCTAACTGTCCCTCAAACAAACTACTTCTACTTAGAACATACAAAGAATTTTTAAAAACCAAGCCCCCATACAAAGACCCAATCAAACCATGAGCATCTGAGATAAATGCACACACATTTCTCAGATGAAAAGTTACAAATGTAAAATAAACATATGAAAAACTGTTCAACATCCTTGGGCATTCGAGAAATGAAAATTAAAACAACACTGAGATTCTATCTCACTCCAGAAAGAATGGCTATCATAAAAAAAAAATCAACCACAAAGCAATGCTAGTGAGGCTGTAGGGAAAAGGAACCCTTCTCCACCACTGATGTAACTACTTTGGAAATCAGTGCGAAGATTCCTCAGAAATTAGATACTAGGATTGGGATTCACCTTCTGGCTATTTTCCCAGAAGAAATGAAATCATCATACCACAGAGTCATATGTGTACATATGTTTATAGAGCACAATTTATAACAGCTAAATCTTGAAAACAACAGAAGTGTCCATTAACTGAGGAATGGATTTTAAAAAAAAAGTGTGGGGTTTTTTTATACAATGAACTACTACTCAGCTATAAACAAAAACAAGATCCAAGGCTGCCAAGATAGCTCAGCGGATTAAAATGCGTACTTAGGCAGATGCAGGGGTCAGAGGTTTGATCCCCAGCCTGCCATGCTGGCCCTGCCTCCGGGGTGCACCGAGACGGCGACTGAGACTGGGCATGGTGGCGTGCATCTGTAATTCCAGCTCTTGGGAGGCTGAAAAACAGGAATGATCACTATGAGTCTGATCTGTATAGTGAGACCCTATAGACCCTGTACTAAATACATAAAAAAAACCAAGGTCAGGGCTTTTATAGGTAAATAAATGCAACTATAGATTATACTCATAAGCGAAACAGTGTGTAAACTCACATGTGTAAACGCTGTACTGTTCCCTAGTGCAAGAAACTAAAAAAGTAAGTAAGATAAAAGGTACAATAGACATTGTGAAAAGAAAAGAAACTGCTCCTATCATCTTGTTTTGAAATTCTGTATTGTTTTATGGTCATTTTTTATTCTCTTCAAATTAAAAAAGTAAATATATAAGTATACATGCATATATATATATATATATATATATAACCTAAGATAATTATTCTATTAATTTCTTTTAGTTCATTGAAAGGAATGATTTGTGCTCGTACTGTTCATCTATTTTGCATGTCTATATCTGCTAATATGAGCAACTACTTTGAAGATAAAAATGCACACTATTAATAACCATTGTTAGTTTCCTGTTATCTTCTTTTGAAATTCTGTACCATTGTTTTTATTGTCTTTTTTTCCCCTCTCTTTAAAGTAAAATTTATAAAGTAAAATTTAGGGCTGGGATATTGTTCAGCATCATGGTACCTGATACCTGGTTCAAGGTTCTGAATTCAATTCCCAGCACAAAAATAAAAATATCAAATTAAATAAATTTAGAAAAACAGGCTGTTAAATAAATATCTTTGTCACATTTATGACAATCATGGGTCAAGGCTGAGGTTCTTTTGTGTGTCTGTGTATGGAATCACCTCTATCACTTCCTTTTCTCCCCCATCCCTCTGTTTTTAGACAACCAGGAGGTTAGACATTTTGGTAAGCTAATGTTTTTCACAAATTATTTTTCAGAAAACACAACTGTTCTCACATTTTAAATAGGAAAGATGAATTTAAGAAGTCCAACACATAGCATACATAATCTAAAATCTGTTACGAAAATTTATAGTCATAAATTGATGTCAAATCATTTGCATCCCAGTAGCAGCAACGTGAATACTGGGATTGACTTGCATTCATGTCTATTTTTTAAACTTTTATGTACAATAACAGTTGAGATGGTAAGGTCACTAAAGATCAACAAGCCATCCATTCAGAGATTCTTTCCACCTTAAATTTTACATATCCCTAACATATAAATGTATAAAAATAATTCATTCTGAAAGTATCAGAAAATATAATATGGTTTACAAGTTTTCATTTGTATGACTCATAAAAACTCAACCATAGCATATGATATAGTAATATAAAAATTCACAGGTGGTTTCATATTATACCAGTTACATCTACATGAGAAAATGTAAACTAATGTTTTAAAAATAAATTAGGACATGCAAATATTTTTAAAGTACAAATTAATAGAAAATGGACATTAAAATTTTCTTATAAAAGGGAGCAAAGGTGTTTTAGATATAGTAGTGGGTGTTCACAACAGGAAAAGACATCGATCATTTCAAAATCTAAATTGCCTCAAGCTACTTATTATTCAAGGCAATGAATTTCCCCTGTAACATGTCACCAAGGGACTAACAAAGGAAAATTCTAATGATAGCTCACCAATTTAGCATGAAATTTTAATTCAGAAATCTGAAGTTTATGCACATCAGACTGATTATTTCACAAATGTTTAATGCTAGAAACATTTTAAAATGAAAGGAATGTTATGTATTTCAATAACACAAAACATGGATTCAGTACATCCTGAAGTTAAGAATCAGTTACAGTATAATATCTTGCTAAAAAAAGTAACCATTAATTTTTTTCTACACTAAAGCATGAAAACAAAAGCATTTATAATACCTCAACATGTCCAACATTGAAAATTGAGAGCAAACTAATGACTTAAATAGTTTACTAGTTTTTGAGTGTTGCTCTGAATTGGATGGGAGCAGTCTACATCAGCCAGGTACTGGCTATACGTTATCCACTGGGAAGGGACACAAGGTAGGACAGACGTTTCCCTACAAGCAGAACTATGACCCATGGAAGATGAAGTCATGCACTGTCAACAGGCAATATCCTCAGTGACAGAGGGAGGGAGGAGAGTAGAAGGGTCATAACATTGACCACCCCACCCCCATTGAAATATGCTTTACTTCAGTCTCTGGTGTTGGACTGACTCTATAAAAGCTGGCAAGTTGTTTTGTTTTGTTTTGTTTTGTTTTATGGCAAATATTTTGGCTTTATGGATCACAGGTTGCAGTTATTAAACCCCGGCCCTGTAGCAAAAATTAATCAGAGACAATGTATAAATGAATGGAATAACTATGCTATAGTAAAATCATGTTTTAGAAGTGGCACACTGGTGGGCCATAGTTCACTGACAACTTTGCAGTGATGAAAACACGGCTTCATAAATGAAAAAAAAAAGTATGTTCATAGGATTAAGTTCATATAAAATTTCATAGAGGAAAAAAAAATCAGTTCAGAGACCCAGTCCTAGCCCAGGTCCGATGAGTGTGTGGAGAGCTTCCTGCTACCCTGTGCTGGAGGGACCAGTCCCAGCCCAGGCTCAGCGTGGGCCGGACCCTCTCCCACCCCCTCGGGCTGCCCCCCATCAGTCCAAAGTACCTCCGCCACCCCGCCCGCCCAGTAGGAATTTCTGCGGACTTCCGGGAACCCCCAGACCCAGTCCTAGGCCAGGTCCAGTGAGTGTGTGGAGTACTTTCTGCTACCCTGCGCCAGAGGGAGCAGTCCCAGCCCAGGCTCAGCCTGGGCAGAACCCTCTCCCACCCCATCGGGCCGCCCCCCACCACTCCGCCGTACCTCCCCCACCCCTCCCACCAAGTAGGAATTTCTGCCGAGTTCCAGGAACCCCCAGACTGAGTCCTAGCCCAGGTCCGCACGGGGAAGGAGCTGAGCACAGCAGCCAGACCTAAGCCAGACGCAGCTGATAAGTCCAAACTATGTAGAGCTCCACCTGAACTTCAGTACGTGCGAAAATTATAACTACAGCAAAGATCTACAACAAAGGGCAGAAGACAGTGCTACACAAAATGACTGAGAAGGAACAAAATGCAACCTCAGAACCCAAGCCCACCCGTAACAAGTGCAGAGGACACTAACACAGAACAAATTGGAAATCACACAGCTGAA
>NW_004524600.1:16171240-16173225 GCF_000260255.1 Octodon degus
CCTCCTTTTCTCCGTTGGCCCATTCTAGTCAACTATACTCCATTAATATTAAATTCAATGTCCTAGAAGTCAACAATGCCTACGTTTTAAGTTGTGTATCAATGTATGCCACCACATCTGTCTTCCAACACTTTCTTCATTACTAATTGTAATTCAACTATGTTGTTGCTGATTCAACAACCCAACTTTTAACCTACTTTACATACTTCCTCCTATGTTTGACAAAATGAGTCTCATCTCTAAATCGGGAGTAAAAATATTATTAAAAATCCAAGGCACATCTCATACTGGGGAATGTATTATTGTCTCACTCAGACACAGCAGCAGCACAGGCCCAATCTTCCCAATTTACAGATAGAAAAAAATGAAGTAAAGTGCTAACATACATCACGTAAACAGTAATTAGTAGTCATATTGATAGGTACTAGACCTAGTATGAACTGCTGAATTATTACGGTGGTCATCTAATATGGATGAAGCCCTTAAAACAACAGCTCATCTTCCCAGAGACCACCTCCCCCCTTCTTCTCCAACTCAGCCAGGGTGCAATTTCCTTTCACCTTTCTCGCCACCTCAGGGAGGACCCCAATCAGCTCCTCAGGTATATCTAAACATCCCCCTCAAACTCCACCCCGGAAAAAGGCCATGAAAGCCCCAGCTTTTTTTGTCTTAGGCCGGGGGATCTACCTGACCCATCTGCCCTCAATCCTCTCCATGTCTTTTGAGTTAATAAAGGCTTCTTTCCTATCCCTTTACTGCACCTCCAAAAAACCCTTCACGTATAAAAGAGACAAAACTCATATTCTGGGTTTATAGACAGTGTCTTGGTTACTATTCTCATTATGGAGACAAAATACCGGACATCCAATATTAAAGGGTGATGGTTTTATTTAGCTCATAGTTTGTAGAGATTTCAGTCCATAATCTTGGTTCCAACGCAGGATGGCATGGCAGAGGGTCAACTGTTCCTAGTGGTGGAAAAGAGCAAAAGCAACAAAAGAGAGGAAAGAAGAGCAAGCCTCTTTCTGGCCCTGTATTGTATGCAGGATACCTTTAGCACGGCACTCACACCCTTAGACTGTGAATCAACCCCAAACTAGATTCAATTGCCTCAGAAAAGCCTGCCCCGTGACCCCATGAGTCTTGGGGGTGGGGGGATACAAACCACAACATGAAGTATTTTCCTTAAGAACTTGACTATGCATGGAGTAGCTAAAATAAATAAAGTTATATGTGTTACATAGCTAGAAAGCATGTAGTTTAGAAATACTTGCAATATGAACGAATTGCAGTACTTGTAAAAGAAAGAAAATGAGGAGTTCAATTTAACCATTAGGACAAGTGATTGCTGGCACCATCCAAATTATTGACAATAAATCTCAAAAGCAATGCAATAGCTCCAGATATGGTTCTAATACTCAGAATTATAAAGCCATACAGTTGTGAAATTACTTGGAGATCACAGTATTCAGCCACTTCTTTTTAGAGATATGGAAATGTATCCCTGAAGTTGAAATAATTTACCGAAAATAACATCATTGATTGCCGAACACTCTACTAAGCCATTCCCAATTGCATTCCAGAAAATATAAATCACTCATTCAGAAAGGCAAGCCTAATTTTGGCAGGTGAGAGATTTCACTGAAATGTGAGTCATTCAGGCGTTGTGATTTATTTTCTGGGCAGCACTCCAAACCACCTTATCTCAGCTGTCCTGAGAAATACTCTATCGCGAGTTCCTAAATGGACTTCTGTTCCGCCCACTCAGCAGTCTTTGGGTCTCTCTTGAGGAAGAGGCTGAAATACAAAAATACTGAGAATTAACATTAGACAGAAAATTTATATTGAAACCATTTCCTCTTGTTTACCAGATGTAAAATAAGCCATGACATTCTGTGATCATACTCTGAAGGGTTAAATATAACCACTTCCCATTTTAAGCAAATTTTCAGCAGCCTGTATCTCAACCACACGTAAATACATAT
>NW_004524600.1:16173325-16174780 GCF_000260255.1 Octodon degus
GCTCTTATTGGAAGTTTACTGAAGGCGAGAGCTCCCACACATTCCCAACAACTTACTCTGTAGCTAATATTGTAGGTGTTCCATATTTATCAAAAAAAAAAATTCTGTTCATACAACTATGAAAAATCCATTGTATTTCTGGTCTTATTTTAGAATAAAGATGATGAATAGAGATTTCTTCAGTTGTCAAAAATTAAGTTTTAAAAGTGTTGACAAAAAAAATTTTCTTGGCTAAGGATATCTTTAGAAAACTTTAAAATGTAGTACTGTTAAATAATAAGCAATGGGCAGAGAAAGAAAGAAATGAATGAAAAAAGCACAAAATCAGAAAAGTATAACTATAAAGCCATGCATGTTTTTTAGCTTTATTGAGGTATCTTTGACAAATAGTTTTTTATATTTAAAGTGCACAAAATGATGTTATCATATTCATATGGTGTGAAATTAATCACCACAGTCAAGAGAGCTTCTCTAGCACCTCTCATTGGTACCTCCATGTGTTTGTGCCTTTGTCTCTGTGGATGGATGTGTTTGTGTGTAATGAGAATGTATTCATGTACTCCCTTAGCAAATATAGTTGTGACTAACTCAGCCCACCCTGGGGGCAGCGCTGGTGCACCATGTGGTGCCAGGGATCCAACCATGGTCCCTGCACTTGCCTAAGCTTACCTACGCAGGCACTTTAGACTGCTGAGCTATCTCGCTGGCCTAGCAAACATGGTTAGTTAGCTATCGTCACGTAAGTTCTCACTGGGCCTCCAGAAACTACTCATCTTGCATAACTGAAATTTGGTGGGATTTGTCTTCCCATTACTCCCTCTCTACCTCCTGGCAATCACTATTCTGCGTCTGCCATTATGAATTTGACTGTTTTACATCCCACATAAAAGTGAGATCATGAAGCACTGAACTTTCTCTGTCTGGTTTATTTTACCAAGTGTAACATCCTTTATTTTTGTCCATGTTGCTGCAAGTGGCAAGATTTGATTCACTTTTGACCAAATGGTGTTCTGTGTGCTTGTTTCTACATAGCAACATTGGTATATATCATCCATGAATAGACATTTAGACTGTTGCATACCGTGCTGATTGTTAAATAATGCTGCAAGAAACACCAAAGTCCAGGGAGCTCTCCCAGTGATTGAATTAATTCCTTTTGAGTTTATATCTAGAAAGGGATAGCAATAAGTAGTTCTATTTTTAACTTTTTAAAGAACCGCCATACTGTTTTCAACAATGGCTGTACCAATTTACATTTCCACAAGACATCCTTTTTCACCAACACATCCTCTGTCTCTCTTTATCTCTCTCAATCTCTCTCTCACTTGCTCTCTCTATATATGCATATATATACATATAGATATTTTAAATATATCTGTATGTGTACCTTCTACATATTATATCCATTCTATATGTGTATGCTCTCTCTCTCTCTCTCTCTCTCTCTCTCTCTCT
>NW_004524600.1:16174880-16190821 GCF_000260255.1 Octodon degus
TATATGCATGTGTGTGAATATCTACTTACATATGTGTGTGTGTGTATAGATACATACATTCATTCTAACAGGTGGAAGGTGCCATTTCATTGTGGTTTCGATTTGCATTTTCCTACTGATTAGTGATGTTGAGTACCTCTTCACATACCTACTGGCCATTTCTGTGTCTTATTTACAGTAATATCTATTCAGTTGTCTGTTTTTAATTCAGATATTTGGATTTTTGCTATTGAGTCTTATTAATTTCGATAAATGTTACAATCAACAACATTTTATCTAGCATTTTATTTACTGATCAGATGTACACTTTGCAAATATTTTATGCTATTCCATAGATTGAATTTTCATTGTGTTGATCATTTCCTTTGCTTTGTAAAAGCATTTTACTTTGTTGCAATATTCCTTATTCATTTCTTATTTTGTCACGTAGCATCTAGTCATAGTCAAAAATTCATGCACAGACCAATATCAAGAAGTGATGTTTTACGTTGTCTTCTATGTTTACTGTTTTATGTCTTACATTTAAAAATTTAAATCATATGAGTTGCTTTTCATATATAGTGTGAAATAAATCTCAAATTGTATTCTTCTGCTGTTGATATATAGTTTTTACATTCACTGCAGAGATTATTCCTTGTTATGTTTTCTCCAGTATTTCCCTTTTGTGTTTTCTTGTCGTCTTTGCTGCAGATGTAGATTTATTTCCAGATTTTCTCTTCTCTCCCATTGATTTTATATCTCCATTTTATGCCTCTAAAATCATGTTTAATTACTGTTGTGAATATATTTTGAAATCAGGAATCATAATGCCATCAGCTTATTTTTCCTTCTGAAAATTGCATCGGCTGTTCAGGGTCTTTAGTTATTAAGATTTTTTTTCCTTCTTACAGAAGGACTATATTTAGATCTTGGCAGACCTCACATGAATCTGCAGATCATTTGGGCAGTGGGGACATTTTTACATTATTCATTCTTACAACCAACAAGCAGATATGTCTTTCATCTATCTATATCTTTTTTAATTCTCTTCACTAACTTTTCGGAACTTTTGGTGTACAATTCCTTCAGCTGTTTGGATTAGATTGTTCTTCAGTAGTTAATTTTTATTGCTATTTTTATTGTTTTATTAATTTCTTTTGTGGACAACTTCTTGACCATGTAAAGAAAGGCTGCTGATTTTTATATGCTGATTGTTGTATCCTTCAACTTTATTAAATTTGTTTGTTCAAAATTGTTTCTGTTTTTGTTGAGTCTTTAGTGTTTACTGCTTACATAGTCTCATTATCTGAAAACAGAGATACTTTTCCTTTTTCCTTTCTGATTTTAGGTTTTCTTTCCTTAATTGTTCTGGGTGGAACTTCTGGTATTATAGTGAATATGTGACCAGAGGTATCCATGCCTCGTAGAGAGAAAAATTTTAACATTTTCCCCAATGATAATGAATTAGGTGTGGGCTTTTTGTATCTTTCCCTCAACCTGTATTGTGTTAAGCTAATTCCTTCTGCACTATTTTGCTGAAAGCTTTTAATAGGACATGTTTTATTTTTGTTAAATGCTTTTTCTCCATTCACTGAAATGATCTTGTGGGTTTTATCTTTCATTCCATAATGTGCTCTGCTACATTTAGAGGCATGTATTGAGTCATCTTTGCATCACAGAAAGAAATCTCACTGAGCTGTAGTGCACTATGCTTTCAATGTGCTACTGAATCCTTCAAATTTCTTGAATTTTTATTAAGGGCTTTTGTTTTTATATTAATTAGGGATGCTGACCTCTTGTTTTTGGAGAGTTTTTTTTTCTTTTTGCTTTATTTTTCTTGCTTATGTTTCTTGTCTGGCTTTGGTGTCAGGATGATATTGATCTGTGAAATAAGTTTAAAAATATTTCCTCTTCTTTTACTTTTTAAGAAGAGCTTAAAAAGCATTGATACTAACTCTAAATGCTTGCTAACCTTTTTACTAAATCAGTGTAATTAATAAACAGTATTAGTATATGACATTCATAGATTGATTTTCATGTAGTTGTCATGTATAACACTTTTTATATATTATTCATCATGCATCATGCATGCATTTTTATTTCAATGGTATATTCAACCCTGTGCAAAATAAGTTTCTTTCCTATCCTTACATAAATCTTATATAATATCTGACAAAAACTTTGGGATGGGAAAAAAATCTATCAAATGATTTTACATGACTACCAAGGTTAGATTCATAATGACATATCATGGTATTAATTAAATGTCAGAAATTAAGCTTTTTGTACTAACAGTAATCTCAATAGATTTGAGCTGGGCATCATTATTTTTTGAAAATTAAGAAGCTTTAAGGAAATTTAAACAAATGAACTAATATGTTCCCAAAAATTTTAGTCGATTTAGTCAGGAAGCTCATGAAGTTAGCCTGCTCATTTAAAAGATATTTAGAACTGGAAGAACAAAAGTCAATGTTAAAAATTAATTTTACTTAAATCATTCCTAGGATTTAGTCTCACTAGTCATTGATGATCAGAAATGGAGATCTTAATGGACTCTACCGGAAGGAACAATTCCTTCACAAAGTAGATGAAATGGAAACAAGGAGAGGAAAGACATTGATTTATATGTTTTACACCCCTTGTTAGAGCACATTTTCTCTGGCCAGCACAAAGGTTCTTTATATTGGATAAAGTAGTGACTCTTCCCTGCTTCAAAAGGAACAGCCATTTGCTAATATTCTGTAGTGTGCATAATAAGAAAATATTAAGCAAAAAGTATAGTTGGGTTAGTCTCTCCTTGAGAGGAAAATGTTCGTTAAATCCTTGGGTAGTCCACATACAGCAGTACCATTACCATTCTGAGCTGGAGGAGCTGAGGTTCAGAGGTGGTAAACAATTTGCTTGAGATCTCAAATCTCTCATTTTGAGCTCATGATCTTAGGGTACAGTGTACTGCTCCTTCTCATAGTGATCACATTCATTTATGTGGGGTCTTTTGTGTTCTTTGTTACTCCATTGGTATATATTACAATTAGTTTGTTTTCTGCTTGGGTTTTCCTCCTCACAATGAGATTGGATGGGATAAGGCCAAGGAATGTGTGGGACAAGGCCATGCTCTGCAGCACCATCCAACTTCTGTAGACCCCAATAATATGCTGTGTTTTTCATGGGAAAAACTTAAGATAGCTCCCCCATTAATTTCCCATATTTTAGAGTCCTATCCATCAATCTACATTACTTAGTGTAGAAGCCTGGAAGTGAGTTCGCAAGAAAAAATTGGGGAAAAAGTATAGTGGAGATATGGCTTGTCCTTATTCCTATCAGTAAAAATTTTAATTTAAGAAAATATCTGAGAATAATACTCAAATCAATTGTGCAGCTATAACAGGACTTCTCAAATATTTAAGTCATGGTGAGGAGTTCAAAAAATTTAAAAGTATAATCTCAGTAAAAGCCTAATACAAAAATAGCAGCCAATACATATGTAGGGAGAGAAATATGCTTTTAAAATAATTGTATTCTTCCTTTTAAAACTGAGTATGTTAAATTTGATACATAGAAAAGCAAAAAAAAAACGCGAGGCCCCGAGTTCGATTCCTGGTACCAAAAAAGAAAATAGTGAAAATAAGACCAAAAATTTCCCTTTGGAAAAGAAAAAAAGAAAAAGTAAATAACAACATTGTACCCACAAAAGAATTAGAAGTATATATTAAAAGAGACACATATGGTCCAATTATTAAAAAGAAAAATGATTTCTGGTTCTCCAACTTTTATCTAGCAGGAAGCAGTTTAAGAAAGCTATTCAGTTTTTAACCTTTTTGCTCCAAACAGCTCTTTCCAAACTAGGCACAAATACCAACATTTCTCCCTGTGAGCTTCGAGTTGCTGGGGTGCAGTGATGGTTGTATGTCTCATCCATGTTCAAAGTGGATGTCTCTACTGAAGTCATCCAATCTCTGCATCACCATGGTATGTTGATATAGAATAGAAGATAACGTTTCCTTATGTGCCATGAAATAGTGGTGAAAAGGAGTCACATCTGAGTCATATTTGACTTAAGGCAAATCACAGAACCATAGACTTTAACCTTAATGTTATATAATTAGATGAGAATTTTTGCATCTTAGGTGAAAATACGCAGGAGGAATATGAATATCTGTGACAGAATATTTGTGATATAATAATTTTTTTTAATCTTCCTACTTACACCTCTGCAATGTGACTTTTCAGATTGAGGAAGAGATAAAAGCTATTTCTCAAACGTGGCTTGGTAATTTGCTAATTTTCCTTAGAGCAAAACCCTAAGGAATGTTTGTACTTGAGGGTCACTCTTTCTGCATTTGGGAATGTGCAACTACTAGCATGCAAAAAAGCTCAGGTTGTCGCTCTTAGAGACAATTTCCATGTATGGAGCCCTGACCCCCATAGCTGCTATCTTATCTGAGAAATGACCTTACCTCTGCAAGGAGGGATGGAGTATGCATCATGTATTATCTAATACCTTCCACTTGTGTGCAGCTTCCCCACAGAACAGCAGTGCTATTCTGTTCTTCTCTTGACATGATTCAGGCTAGGCAACATTCTCTGTTGCAAAAGCAGTCATAAAATAACATTAGCAACAATATTTAGAAGTATCCCACTTTCTCAAAGAAATAAAGCAAATCCCTAGCCTACTTTATGTATAAGGGTGATATTTTGACCCCTTCATGCATTCATCCTTTGTCTTATTATGGCCTTGGATCAGAACTTGTAAGGAGAAATTTGGTATTTTCTAGTTGACCCCTCACTGATTCTAACAATGAAGCTGTAATTCCTTCTTCTACTCATGCCTTTAAGACATTTGCATTCTTCCCTTAAAAGACACAGGAAGACTTTAGATATTTATATATGTGCCACTTGCATATCTCAATAAGCAGTAAAATTCATTACTGTACAATGGCATAAGTCAAAAAAGGATTTATTCTATACAAATGATGGATCTTTTAGCTACCTCTTCAACAAAAAGCAAATCCCAAATTCTGATTCTGCAAAAGCAAGTCTGTACATCACAATCTCTTATGTAACCACTCTGAGGAATCACTAAATTGTTCTTGTTTTGTTTTGTTTTGTTTCCCTACCTAGCACAGTATTCCTATTAAATAATACCACTTCCTTTGTCAGTGAACACAGTGATGCACATCATAGAATGACATCTCCAGTGCTGGAAGACAACAGTAAAGGTGCTTGGAGTTCAGATCTGCAGATCACAAGAAGATAATGAGAAAGGCAAGTAAATAAAAGGGATATGATTCACCACTGGCTATAGTTGGATGGAACACAAACATATGAGATATAGATGGAACAGTTAGATGGAAGCAGATGTGTCAAAGGTACTTACCTGCCTGTGTTTGTCCCTGATGATCCTCAGCACCTACAATGATGTATAACAGGATAACATAAAGGAGAACAGAAAAAGATACATTGCTCTCTCTCATGATTTGTGCTAGATGCTGGTCTTATCTTGACTAGTAGTCACCTATCTGTGTCCTTAGAACAGAGACCTAATTGCATATTTTTTCACATCTGTGGTAGGTATTCAACAAAATGACAAATACAGCAACACATCAGAAGTAGTCAATGATGTAATAGCTATTGTGTTGCAATTTCTTAGACTTCCTAGAAATGAGTTATATCCTAGAGAAGTAAACATGAAAGGATAGGGAACATTTCCCATAAACTTGTCTTTGGGGACACATGTAAAGGAATCCCAAGCTAAAGATCCATTGATTTACATACAGGCAGTCCTCAGGTAACTGCCGGGGCTTTGCATGCTCAGACCCTCTGTCTGGCTGTCTCTCGCTTTGCTGGCACTCCTGGCTGGCTGGCTGTGCTGATAGTGCAAGTCAAGGGATTATTAGGTTGACCACATGCCCTCTGCTTTTGTTTCTTTGTTTTTGTTTTGTTTTGGGACAGAGATGGGAAAGTTGACTGGGGCCCCAGAGATCCATGAAAATAAAAAAGGCAGCAAAGAAGGAGGAGGGGAGAGAAATTTGCAGGGATAAGTGATTTCTCCCGTGAAAGTCACGAGGGAATAAAAGAGTTTGTTTCTGGCAGAAGCAAACTGGCAATGTGGTTCAAGAATTAACTAACCCACAGAGATGCCAGGATAACATCTCCTGAGACATGTCTCTAAATTACATCAAAAACTTCTATGAAGGATGTGTAAGTATTATGCAGAACATCAGTTGTAGGAGTGTTGGCCATGTCTTTTTAACCTCATTTGCATGACTGTGGATGAATAATTCTCTCGACATTTATTATGGATAGTGTAAATAACAATTACATACTTCAAAATATTTTGAATTTAAAACTGTAAAAAAGAAACTTCAGAAAGTACTTTCAGTTGTTCATGTTTTAGGGTAGTTCACCCTCTCGATTCCTTAATTAAGGAGTAGGAAAAAAATACTGTAGTGACAACTAAATAAACATCATTTAGTTGTTAACAGAGTGTGTACTGAGCTTAATACTGGATTTGTTATTTAATTTGCCAAAAGAAGTATATTATAATGTTCTCACAATTTAATCTTAAAAGAATTGCAGAGGAGGAAGATATTAATTGAATTTTAAAACTATTTAAATTATGTTTGACTGATAATATGTCTCTATTTGATGGTTTGAGGTCATATTTTAAGAGGGAGAGTGTGTAGGAAGTCTTACCCTGCAGGGTTTGCATATGATTTGATGATCTCTCACAATCTATCTTGCTTTAAAACTTTTGAACACTAATTTTACTAAATGTGAACATGAGAACATCCTTTGAAATGTCCCCTCTTCGTGCTTATTCTCAACTGCCTTTTTTTCTTTTCTTCCTTCCAAAACCTTAACAGCTTAAACCACCAACCGTGATTGGGCAATTCCACACTCTTTTCTTTGGGTCTGTCCGGATGTTCTTCCTTGGAGTGTTAGGCTTTGCGGTTTATGGGAATGAGGCTTTGCATTTTAGCTGTGACCCAGACAAAAGAGAGATCAATCTCTTCTGTTACAATCAGTTCAGGCCAATCACACCACAGGTAAGCTTTTCTGTTTCCTTATAAACACTGACTCTACACAGATACACTTTGTATCTAAGGATAAAGTAATGTCCTAAAGGGATGTACTCTAACAGACACTATTTTGAGAATTATACTACTTTTTCTTTTATAGGTTGTATTGTTCAGAAAGTTAATTGGAGTTGGTCAGATCTCTATTTTAAATCCAGGATTCTATCATCTATTGATTTACAATTATACTTCAGACTTGCATTTTAAATAAAACGATCAGGGAGCTGCACAAATTAAGAAATTTCTTATCAATAATTGATAGAAAATGATGACAAAATATGACCATATTTTCTTTTTTATGATCATATTTTTCTAATTGCCATGTATTTCAATTTTAAACATCTTAGTAAAATATGTTACATATTACTATGTCCATTATGTTTTTTATTGTTTATAACACTTTTATGAAACTTGAAATTCTTGTTAGCCTTTGTTGAGTTGGTGAATTTTGAGTGTATTTTGGGTTCATGTTGACTAATTTTGACTCCGATTTTTTTGATATATTTTAGGTATTCTGGGCATTGCAGCTAGTGATTGTCCTGGTTCCTGGAGCTATATTCCATCTCTATGCTGCATGTAAGAGCATCAATCAAGATTGCATTCTTCAAAAGCCCATCTACACTGTAATTTACATTCTTTCCGTCTTATTAAGAATTAGTCTCGAAGTGATAGCATTTTGGCTTCAAATTCACCTCTTTGGTTTCCAAGTAAAACCAATTTACTTTTGTGATGCTGCTTCTCTGGGGAAAAAAATGACTATTATAAGATGCATGGTTCCAGAACACTTTGAAAAGACCATTTTCCTTATTGCAATGTATACATTTACTGTAATTACAGTGGTATTATGTGTTGGTGAGGTTTTTGAGATCGTGTTTAGAAGACTATGTTTCCTAGTTAGGCAGTAACAAAGGTTGATAACCTGCTGTTGTGCAATAGTTATTAATCATTTTTATTTAGTTTTTTCTTATTTGAGTATCTCGATTTCAAACATAAATGCTTATTCCTTAAACTTCAGGGTGTCTGAAATTGATACCTATGATAAAATAAAATGCTAAATTCTGAGATAGGAATTGTCAGACAAACATTTCATTTTATTTTAGTTTTATAATTCATTTTATTTTAAAGTATACACAGGACTAACAGTAACTCATTTTTAAACAAGACTTTAAAGACTTCACTTATGTACAACATCTAAGCTGATCACAGAATTTTTTTGGACAGAGAAAGGAAAATATTTTTCAGGGAGGCTAATTTGGGTGCTCAAACTTATATGGCCAAACTAGAACCATTGAACCACATAGTTTTGCTTTTGAGGATGTAATAATTTTTGCATTTGTGGAAAATATAACTTATTCAAGCACAAAACTTATACATTGATTGTTAAAGAGTAATTCTATAGTTTGACCACTAACCTTGAAAAGTTAGAACAATTACATTTTAATATTATATTGTTTTCTGGAAATTTTTAATATTAAATGATCTGGAAATACCACCGTAATAAATTTAATATGTCATAAATAGTATTTTACATGGTCTCCTTGTTTCTTTTGTACTCATAGATATCCACTAAAAAAGCTATGATAGTCAAGGTTATTGAAAAGGAAAATCATGTTTATAATACACTAACTTTCTTAATACCTATGAAGTAATTTCAAAGATAGTTTTGTATCAATTCAGTGCATTTCTTTGTAATTGCTTTACCAATAATCATTTTTGTTTTATATACTGTAAAATCCTTATGTAATAACTCACCTTATATTGGTGACTTATTAGGGGACATATTTATAATCAGCCTAATGCTGAGGTTTTACATTTTTTGTTACTTCCTAACCAGTGTCTGTTTGATAACATTCTGAGTTGGGATTTTTTAATTAATTGAGCTTTTTCCACATGAAAGCACAAGAAAAAATCCAACATTCTTTCATTTAGTATATTTCAAAACTAAATACCTATTACAGAACATGTACTACATTAAGAATTCATATAAAGGAATAGTTAAAGTTTAGTATCTATATTGGATCACATTCTACTGAGTGGTCCAGTGGCAGGCCAAGGGGTTGGGGACTGGAAGAATAATGCTTCCTGAAGAGAAAGAATATTTATTTACTGTTTTATTTAGAAACATTGACCCTTAGTATTTACAAACAGTAATGATATGTAATCTTTTAATTATTATATTTAAATTATATCTAGCTAATATATTCCTTCATTGTTTGCATCCAACATGGACTGCCTCCACAAACTCTCCCTCAAACTGAGACTTCTTCATCGGTTGAGTCATTTTATTTATTTGGGGTTTTTTTGCATCTTTTCAAGTCTGGTACTTATTAATGGCATATCATACATTGTGCCTTCTACCTTTCTGGATGCTAGGTATTTTTCTGCTCAGAACCTTCTTATATTTTATTCTGCAATTTAATTATGTCACTTGGAAGCAGATAAACTTTGCTAGATGATAGGATAGTATCTACTAAGGGATTCATTTATGCTGTGAGAAAATTAAACCTTTCTGAATGTCATAGAAAATTCCCTTTGGTGGTACAAAATGTTATCCTTCAGCTATTCTCAAGACCCTGAGTTCCATCCTTATGCTTGTTGGAGCAAGGTCCACATGAACTGCTGTGTCTTCATTAAGTAGGGACACATTGTGTACAAAGACAGGAGTAAAAATCTTGCCTTTAAAGAGTTTCCCCAGGTAGGGTCATTTTTTCAAATAATCCCAAGCAAACTCTAACATAATTAGCCATTCATAAACAAACACTTTGATTTATTCATGAGTCATTTGTTAGAGATGGGCATTGTCAAGGTATGCTTCTTTTCAAAGAGATTTTTCCATTCTACTTGTTGGCAACAGCAACTGTTCTCAGTCATGTGTGAATATTGGGTTTTGTTTCTTTTAATCCTTTCAAGCACTGCTTTTTATGGAAATATGTTTAAAGACGTTATGTGGAGTAGAACTCAGATGAAAGCCCTCCTCAGATCTCGTGCTCTCCTATTTTGCTGCCTCCTCTTGAGCACAGCACATCCTTTGAACTCTAGCCTCTTTTCCTGCCCTGGGCTCACTTGTCAAATGACAAGATAAATGGAGGACCCTTCTAAGCCAAGAAAGCAACCCTGCTTATTTCTGGTATTATTAAGAAAACAGAACTGCTATAGTTTGAATGTATCTGCAAAAATTCATGCGTTAGAAACTTTTTCATCTTTCAGTATTGAAAGATGAAATCTATTAAGAGGCGACCAGGTCCTTGTGATCAAGGGGGATGAAACTCCCAAACTGATTGACACATAGGACAATGAATTTTAGAAACAATGGAGGTAAGAGTAGAATATATTTATCAGGGGGAAATAAAGCTTCTATCTGAGAGAGGGACAGAAAGGGACCCAAATGAGTTCCCAAGGAATTTGTCTTTTCTGGGGATTTTTAGAAAGCACACTATGAGGTGAGGCGAGTCTAAGATGGAAAACATGGGAACCCACACATGAGGTAGGACAAAACTATGGTGAACCATTAAGATTACAAGTACAATTGCCCAGGTACAATTGATTAAATTGGGATCAAATGAGGAAATGAGTCATGTAGCAAGCTGGCATGAATATAGGAGCAAGAGCTTATCCTGTGGTAGAAAATGACATCCTTCCACTACTTAGAGCTGATCCTGTAGAAAGATGGGTTTGTAACTCTCTAGCTTCCTGAAGGTGATAGAGACATTCGTAGAATATTAGTCCTGGATGCTTATCTTAAGTGGGGGGTATGTTTTTGTTTGATCTTTTGTCATGAGGTCTGGCCCACAGTGATATTGTCTGGCTTTCCCTCAGTTCCAAGGCATCTTATCTTGCATACTGGCTCCTTCTGACAGCCTAGCCCTGCTTGACTGCCTATAATATTTTTATCGAACTCAGCTGCCTACATTACTTGGAACTTGCCTATGTGAATATATTAATGTGATCTTGGGAGGAGTAGGTTCTTTACCAGAAAAGGGGGATTTTGATAAGTTAATCTGGCCCTCTCTTGCTACTTCTCTCTCTCTTTCTGCCATGTTGTGCCTCACAAAATAAGTTTACACCACAAACAGAACTTTAGTGTAACCCTTGTAGCCTGAAGAATAATAATAAATAAATTTCTCTTCTCTATAAATTGTGAATCTTGAGTTTTGTTATAGCAACACAAAATGGACTAAGACAAGTACATATTATTTTATTCTGAGAGAGAAGGTCAGAATTTGATTAGACAATCTTTTTCACTTATTACTAATCTACTATTTCATTTTATTATTATATCAGGATGGTTGGCACATAGCTATATGTTTCTGGATAATAAATTTTACATTCAAATTTTAGATTAAACTATAAAAATAACTTTACTGACTGCAATGAAAATTCAGTAAAAATTAAGAAGAGCATTTTATTTAAACAGATATTTGAATGTTTGAAAAGGTATTTAAAATTCTTAATAAAAAGTTCTTAGATAAAATAATATAGACTGAGGTTTTCCAGACTACATATAAATCAATAATCACCAGAATATTACAAATTAAAATCCATGATATATAACCATGGAGGGAAAATTGACACCTGAACATACATGTGTTTCAGTTACTTTTCCATTGCTGGACAAAATGCATGACACTCCCAATTTACAGGAGTAGAGACTCAGTCTCCCAGATTTTCAGCTCTTCGCTTGCTGTAAGGCAGCAACAGGATGGAGAGGGGAATGGTGTTATGGGTCACTCAGAATAGGAACCAGATCAGCCAGATTGGAATTTAAAAAGCCGTTTATTACTGAGCTCAGGGCCCCCAGTCTTCTCTCACGCAGGAGAGGACCTAAAGGCTGCAGCCCAGGAAGCAGGGAGGGGTTTTAAAACCTGGAGCCACATTGAGTTTGATAAGCAAATTCATTGTCTGACACAAAATAATGCTTTCAGAGTGATTGCGACCACTACTCAAACTACATTTCCTGGGGCTTTTGTTTCAGTTTCTGGTTAATTTGCACCTGAGTACCTGCAGGCAGCCTTGCATAGCCCGGAGGCTACAAGAAGTTAAAGCCCATTTAATTTTCTTTTGAAGTCATCTCTGTAAGCTAACTTTGTTAACAAGAATTGGTGAGGGTTACAGGAATTTTACCATAGCAAGGAACAAGAAACTGCTACTAGTTACTAAACAACTTAGAACAGTGGTGAGTATACATTTATAACAGAAAGCACAAGATTTACATTTATAATCTAAAACGTAAGTTGACCCATTAGAAATGGTAGATGAAAAAGTGTTCAACCAATGGCAACCAGGAAGTAGAGTGCAAAAGGAGGCTCTCACAAGGCAGACGCACCTTTCCAGGTTTCATGCACAGTGATCGCCCCTCCTCAGACCAAGTCCTGCTTCCTAACAGCTCGGTGAGCTGTGAACCCATCAGTGGATCAATCTACTGGTGAGTGTAGTACCCCCAAAGATCTAATTGCATTCCAAAAAATCACAACTTTGAACACAGGAAGTTTTTGAGGGACATTATAGATCTAAACCATAACATTCTACCCTGGCTCCCAAAAGACTCATACCATTGCTTTACGCAAAATGCAGTTAGGCCATCTTTAAGAGTTGTTTATCTTTCAGTAGTTCTAGCATTAGTTAAAAGCACAAGTTCAAAGACTTCTCTGGGACTTAAGGCAAATTCTTAGCTGTGAGTCCCTATAAAAATAATTTTACAAAAGCTAAATACTTCCAATGTACAATGCCACAGAGTAAACATTTCTGTCCCAAAAGAAAAGAATGGAGAGAGAGAAAGGTTGTGAACAAAGCAAAACTTATGCTTAACAGGACAAACATGAAATTCCACACTTCATGTTCAGCATCAGTGGTAAATGACAGCAACTTATGAGTTCCAAAGCCAGCACCACTCCTGTGGCTTTGCTAGTTGTGACCTACATGACTTTTATACAGGGAACTCACTGTCTGCCCCTTTCTTAGACAGATGTTCCACATCCTGACAACTAACTCTGGAATCTCTATTGTACTTTTGATTTTACTATTGTAACTTGGCACACTAACCTCTCAGAACCATACGGGGGCCAGCCCAGCCAAACCTTCCTCTGAAATCTGGGTGAACACCTTCCTGAACCTTCGACTTTTGTGCTCTGCATGCCTATAATACCAACACCATCTGGATGACACAAAGGCCTGCTACCAGCTTAAGCAGTAGCTAGATCCATTAGATCATGGTTGCAGAGGTCTCAGAGTTCCTGGATGGCTGACCACTGTGAAACAAATCTCAGGGAACCACTTCCTAGGTCAGTGTTTGAAAACATTTTAGAACTTTCAGTGATACAAACAGCCCAATGCAGCAAGTGGGCCTAAGTTCACCAATACTGCAAACAGTTCTAAAATGTTTTCTAATACTGACCTATGTGAACATTCTCCAGCAGAGGATCCAGGAAACTCTTCTCAGTGGAGACCTTTGCAGTTCTGCACCCTGGAGTCTGCAAATGGTGTGGTCTAGCCGATTCTTGAGACATTGTCAAGGCATTTCTCCTATTATCCTAACTAAAGTGCTTGACTTCCTTTTGATGCTAGTCTTCTCAGCACCCATGTTCTCCAAAGCCCCAACTTTGCAAATACTTCCTTTCTAATAAAACTAAGATCTCTTCACTTCTGCATTTTGCTCCTGATTTTCACAGAGGTTGGCATGTAATGTTCACATTCCCATCAGGATTCTGGCCTTCAGATCTCTGACTAGAACCTCCCACCTTTTCTGCCTACCCTGAGGCTTCTAGAGCTAACATCTCCAAAACTTTCCAAGTTCCTCTCACAAAATGCTTCCAAAGGCTGAACCTATGATCAGGTGCCATACGGTAATGTCCTGACTTTTTTGGTGCTAAAATCTGTCTTAATCACTTTCTTATTGCAGGGACAAAATACCTGCCACCCACAACTTAAAGAAGAAGAAGCACATTTTGCCTCTATTTCAAGTCCTTGGTTGGCTGGCAACAAGGTAGAAACAGTATGATTGAGGAAAATAAAGGAAAACAATGTGTTCAATTCTTGACAGCCAGGAAGTAGAGAGCAAAGAGAAGAGCTCTGGAGGCAGATAGACCCTCCCAGGTCTCACTTCCCATGCCTTCCGTCTTGTGAATAGGTCCCAGCTCCTAATAGTACATGAAGCTATAAGCTAATCTACTGATTAGTACAGCACATGCATGATCCAGTCACACTCATTTCTGAATACATGAGATTTGGGGAGACATTATAGATTTAAACCATAACAACATCTATTATGAACAAGGAAATAATAAAAGCAGTTCAAAAGCAAACAAAGAATTTAAACTAAAACTAAAAACAAAGATAAATTAATACAAATATAGGCAGATAATTTTAAGTTAGAAAACAATATAAAATAGATAAATCTAAAAAGGCTCTGGAAACTACTAACAAGGCAAAAGATAAACCTTTAGCAAATCAGGCTGGGGAGATAGCTCTGCAGTCTAAGTGCCTGGCTCCCAAGCACAAGAACTAGGATTCAATCCCCAGTACTGCATGCCATGCCAGCCCGCTATTCCAATTACCAAAACTGAATGTGGTGGTGCATGCTTGTAATACCAGCACTGGGGAGGCTGAATCAGGAGGATTACTATGAGTCTGAACTGTGTAGTGAGACCTGGTACTAAATAAATAAACAAATGATTAAAAAAATCTTTAGCAAGCCAAATCAAGTTCAGAAACATGACTAAGCTTTATAGCAATATATAGAAGATTATGTATTATGTATTATGTATTATGTATTATGTATGATATATTACCACAATGTGATAATTTTTTTTTACATTTAGTGTGTGTGTGTGTGTGTGTGTGTGTGTGGCCAGCTCAGCCCACCTGGGGGCGGGGCTGGCTGGCATGTGGTGCTGGGGGATTGAACCGCTGTCCCTGTGCTTTGCCAAGCTTGTTCCAAGTAGGTGCTTTAGACAACTGAGCCATCTCTCCAGCCCCCCACAATGTGATAATTTAAAGGTGCAGTAGAGTATCCTATAAAATACAAAGCAATCAATAAAAAAAGAAATAAAATTATTTGATAACAAACCAAAAGGACTCATAAAATATTCAATTAACTCCAAAGATCACAGAAAGAAAAAGAAATAAAAACCAGAGGAGACAAATAGAAAACTGGTATTATTACCCTATAATATAGGCAGTTGAGCTTAACCTCATTATCTGTCTGAATATCAAACATCTGAGACATAGCATGGAACAGGTATTTTCCATCAAATATTGATATGTTAAACTTTAAATCTCTACAGAATGTGAAGGAAAAAACAATTTTAAAAATAGAAATAAACAATTACATATTTTTACACAGAAATTTAGAAATCTAACCATATAATATTGGATTATTTTGCTGAATTCATGCACCTAGAATATTTATTTATTTATAATAATTTTATTGAGAAACAAATAGAAATGAGACAGTTTCAAAACCGATTAGTAGGACAGTTTCAATAATTAATACATTGTATATTGTTATCTTCTTAGCAGTTATTCATAGTACCAGATGCTGACATGATATCCTGCCCAAACATTATTAGTACAAAACTTTCTTCTCACTGAATTAAGAGAAAGTAGCTGTAGATCTATCCTAACTATTTTGTATATGCAGATACAAAATGATCATTCATTTGTATCCCCTTTTTTTGTTTAGTTTTGTCAGAGAAGGGTATTCCATTGTCATTTAAATATTGTAAAAAAATTCTGGATAATGCACTCCTAAGTGAGGAGAACATATCTGGGATTCTTTTATTTATTTTTTTTTCCACTGAACCAGGGATTGAACTCAAGCCCTTGTGCTTTCCAGGGAAGCATTATTCCACTGAACCATCTACCCAGCCCCTACTACAATATTTAAAT
>NW_004524600.1:16197994-16212601 GCF_000260255.1 Octodon degus
TTTACTCTCACAGAATAGAAGACACAGAAGAAATGGACAGATTCCTAGAAAGGTACAAATTACCACAACTGAATCAACAAGATATAACCACTCTCAATAGCCCAATAACAGCAAATGAAATATGAGATGTAATTAAAAACCTACCGAGAAAGAAAAGTCGAGGTCCGGATGGATTCACAGCTGAATTCTACAAGAAATTTACATAAGTTGTAGTCCCTATACTCCTCAAACTCTTCCATGAAATTGAAAAGGAAGCAATCCTCCCAAAATCATTACTGGAGGCAAGTACTATACTGATACCAAAACCAGGGAACGATGCAACTAAGTAAGAGAACTACAGGCCAATCTCCTTCATGAACACAGATGCCAAAATCCTTAATAAAATCCTAGCAAATAGAATACAGCAAATTATCAAGAAAATCATACACCATGACCAGGTAGGATTCATACCAGGGATGCAAGGATGTTTCAATATTCGAAAATCTATAAATGTAATACACTATATCAATAGAGCGAAAACTAAAAAACACATGATCATCTCCATTGATGCAGAAAAGGCTTTTGACAAAGTCCAACACTCATTCATGTTCAAAGTCCTATAGAAAATTGGAATAGATGGCATTTACTTCAATCTGGTAAAAACTATTTATGAAAACCTAATGGCTTACATCATCTTAAATGGGGAAAAACTGAAATCTTTTACTTTTAGATTTGGTACAAGACAAGGATGTCCTCTATCACTGCTCCTATTCAATATAGTTCTGGAATCATTAGCTATAGCCATCAGACAAGAGAAAGAAATAGAAGGAGTAAGAATAGGAAAAGAGGAAGTTAAATTATCTCTATTTGCAGATGACATGATACTTTACTTGGAAGATCCACAAAACTCCACCAAGAAGCTACTAGAATTAATACAGAAATTCAGTAGCACAGTAGGTTATAAAGTCAATACCCAAAAGTCAATAGCATTCCTCTACACAGACAACAAACACACTGAGAGAGAAATTAGAGAAACAATACCTTTTACAATAGCACTGAGGAAAATGAAATACCTTGGAATTAATCTAACTAAAGTAGTCAAAGATCTTTTCAAGGGAAATTACAGTACTCTTCAAAAAGGGATCATAGACGATTTCAGAAAATGGAAAGATATTCCATGCTCCTGGATAGGAAGAACCAACATTGTGAAGATGGCCATACTCCCAAAATTGCTGCACAGATGTAATGCAATCCCTATCAGACTACCACCAACATACCTCACAGAAGTTGAGAAATCATTCCTAAAATTTATCTCAAACCAGAAAAGACCTAGAATAGCAAGGCAATCCTGGGCAATAAAGACAAGGCAGGTGGCACTACAATTCTTGACTTGAAATTATACTACAAGGCTACTGTGATAAAAGCAGCATGGTACTGGCAACAAAATAGACCTGAGGATCAATGGAATAGATTAGAAGACATTGAAGCCCCTATGAACACACTCAGCCACCTTGTCTTTGACAAAGGGACCAAACATACTCACTGGAAGAAAAACAGCCTCTTTAACAAATGGTGCTGGACAAACTGGCTCTCTACATGCCAAAAACTCAAACTTGACCCAGGTCTAGCACCATGCACTAAAGTAAAGTCAAAAAATCAAAATGGATTAAAGATCTAAACATTAAAGCAGAGACACTAAATCTCCTGGTATAAAGTAGGACGAACTCTTGAAGACATAGCGGTAGGCAAAGACTTCATGAACAGAAATCAAATCGCACGGGAAACAGTTGAAAGAATTAACAACTGGGACCTGCTCTTACTGAGAAGTTTTTTCATGTCAAAAGAAATTACCAACAAAGTGAAAAGGCTACCCAAAAAATTGGAAAAAAATCATGAGAAATAAGTACTCATACAAAGGTCTGCTCTCTAGAATTCATAAAAAACTAACGAACACTAGGGCCCCAAAATTTAAAACCCAATCCAGAAATGGGCATATGAGATGAACACACACTTCTCAGAGGATGGAATTAAAGAAGCGAATAAATATATGAAAAAATGCTCCACATCACTAGCCATCCGCAAAATGCAAATTAAGACAACATTGAGATATCATCTCACCCCAGAAAGAATGGCTATCATAAAGAAATCACCCAACAACAAATGTTGGAGAAGTTGTGGGGAAAAAGGAACCCTTCTCCACTGCTGGTGGGAATGTAGACTGGTGCAACCGTTATGCAAATCAGCGTGGAGACTCCTTAGAAAAATTGGACTGGAAATGCCATTTAAACCAGCTATTCCTCTGCTGGGAATTTTCCCGGAGGAACTGAAAATATCATATCATAGGGATATATGTGTGCCTATGTTTTTAGAAGCACAATTTGTGATAGTCAAATGTTGGAAACAACCAAGATGACCATCACCTGAGGAATGGTTGAGAGAAAGATGTGGTATTTTTACACAATGGAGTATTATTCAGCTATAAAGAATGATAAATTCAAAGCCTTTATATTGAAGTGGATGCCACTTGAACATATACTCATAAGTGAAATAAACCAGACACACATGTGTAAATATCACATAGTTTCCCCAGTTATTATACTAAGAATAAATACAAATAGAAAAGTATAATACAAGTAAAAGGAAAGTAGGATCTCGAGGGCTAACTAATCAAGAGAGCGAAATCAGAAGAGCCAGGAAACATGACAATGTCAATCCATAGTTATCTATGTTAAAAATATAAACTGCAACTTTTATTACTTCGGTTTGCCTCAGCCATCCACAAGGAAGTAGGTCTGAACAAGCCTTCAGGGTCTCTTATCATTACTCCTGTGGAATTTTTCAGGAAGAATTATCTCTATTTCAGGGGATGCTGTACCAACAGGATGTGAGTCTCATACTCCTAAGAGACAAATTTCTACCCTGTACATGATATTCAAAACATATGGCTACTAATATTCCTTACCTTCATTACACTGATTGTTTTCCTTTTATTTACTAATAAAATAGTTCTGGCCAAATTGGAATGGAATGTTACCTCAGGATGAACACACACACAGCGTCCAGGAAGATGGTGCAAAACTTTGAACCTCCATGAGAACACCTGTTGGCTGGCTTCTCTCCCCTTCCTTCGCCCTGTGGTTACCCCAGCTTCTATCTTGCTATGCGTCTTTGCATCTTTGTACACCTGCCACTGCAGGGCTCTATCTTCATTCTGGAGAAAATAATCAGAGCTTGATGGAAGAGAGTTTATATTTTTCTTCATAATAAAACATAATAACAATTTCATTGTAAAACAAGACAAACCAAGTCCACTGTTAAACTTAGTTGGTCTTATAGCATAATTTCAGTGTACTATTATGGTGACAATGTCTGCATCTCTCTCCATCATATCAATTATCTTCTCACGAAAGAAGTACAGCATTTAGAAAGAAGGAAGCATGTATTGGCAGATGGAGTAAATCTTTTTCTAACCATTTCACCCACTTGTTTATCCTCTGTCCCATTCCTAGCTTCAAATGTATGCACATGAGAAAAAGACTGGCGACCTCTAGTCCTGAAGTTAGAAATGAGTAAATAACAGGATGGTGCAGCCTTCACCAGAAAGAGGAATATTTTTTTTTTACAGACACAGAATTATGGAGTAGAAAAAATAATACAAAGAAGGATTGTAGTAGTGATTAGGTCCACAGGCTCTGCAACCAAAACACCTAGATTGTAATAACACCCACCCTTATTCACTATCATCTTGTGCAAGTTACCTGAACTCTGAGTTCTATTTTTCTCACTGAAAAGTAATGATAACATTTTTATAGGTGGTAGTGGACATTAAGTGAATCGGTATTTGATACAAAGCATGCATATGACCCATAGTAGATACTCAGCTAATGCCAGCTAGCTATTACTTTGACCTGTGACTGTGGCAAGGAGAACGAATTCATACCCGATGGCCTTAATCCCAAGAGCAAGATGTGTACTTCTTTTTTTTTTTTAATTTATTTGTGTGTGCATGTGTGGCCAGCTCAGCCCACCAGGGGGCGGGGCTGGCTGGCATGTGGTGCTGGGGGATTGAACCCTTGTTCTTAGTAGGTGCTTTAGACCACTGAGCCATCTCACCAGCCCAAGACATGTACTTCTTGAAGAGACAAATGGGAGAGAATCTCACCTAAAGAATGAGGAAAGTTGGTCTTCAACCCCGGCTGTCCTGCTAAAATTTTATGAAACCCTTTTAAAAATACTGACATTTAGGATCCAACCCAAAACACATCAGAATTGCTAGGGGTAGGACCTGGACATGATCGTTTTTAAAGGCCTCTGAGCATATTTTTATGGACAGATACAGTTGAGAATCATGAGGTAATAGAAAAGTAATAAATGAGAGGATTTTGGATGTGAAGAAGAAATGCATAGTAACCCAGTCTACTTTTCTTTAATTTCTCTACCTCTCCAGCATCTTGTGAGTGAAAAGTCAGGATAGTGGGTGTGAAAGATATAGAAAGCATCCGTTCTCAAGTGGTAGGGAATGTGTTGCTGAGATTTGGGAAGAATACAAAATTTAATTTTGTGCTGGGTAAAAAGCCAAGCCAAGAATAAGATGATAGACTGTGTAAACAAGTAGTCCAAGGATGTAGAATGGGATACAATAAAAGCGTAAGAGTGAGATTTTTGAGCGTGGGGAATGGGTGTGATAAGACACTGTTAGTGCCATAAGAAACCCGAGTGTTAAAATTTTGGTTCCTGGATATAATGAGATTTCAATGAAAAGTAGCTCTAAGTAAGTCCTCAAAACTCAGATTGAGACAAAATAAAGGTAAACGTTATTAGAAGCAGCGGATAAAATCTAAAGTACGAAAGGATGATATTTTGTGGTGTAGAGAAAGAGTATTAGTCCTAGAAGGCAAAGCCAATGACTACTATAAAATTGTATGAGTCAGTAGGATTGAATAAAGTCTTCAATAAAGTTGCAAATTGTTAATCATTGTCTAGTAATAAGAAATCTATACATTGATCAACTGCTAAAATAGACACTAGTCCCATCAGAACAAAAATTCAATTTTCTTTAAGCTTCATGTGTTTAAACTAGAAAAATTCTGGCTATTTTACCTAATGTGTCAGCATAGCCACTTCTAATTTAAAATTTAAACACACAATTTCTCTTTTCATGTAAAAATTAAAGTTTCTAAAATCAAAAGGGACACAAAATGATACATCCTAAATGATGCCAAAATCTAGTCAGTAAAACATTACATTTTTGCCTTTTCCTTTCTCTCTTTCCTTTTACCACAAGCAGAATTTTTTTTTTTTTTAAGGAAAACAAAACAAAACAAAACACTCTTCTTCCTCTTTCCAGCAGAGAGCGACGATGCCCTACTCAACACAAACGCCAACTCCAATGGATTGTCACAACCTTGAGACTAGCACACAGGAAGATTGTCCCTAGCGGGCACCCATAGCTGACTCGCCTCCGCGGAGACGGGAACCAAGGGGAGGGATTTGCCCGGTGCGCTCGCCGACGGAAGCGGAAGTGTCTGTGGGGGCGAGTAGGAAGTGGGGGTTCTGTGGTGGAGATGGCCGCGCTGGCTCCGCTGCCCCCGCTGCCCCCACAGTTTAAGAGCATACAGCATCATCTGAGGACGGCTCAGGAGCATGACAAGCGGGACCCCGTGGTGGCCTATTACTGTGAGTCCTCGCGGGTGGCGCGCCGTTCGCGCTCGCGGCCCCGCTCGCCGAGGACCCGGGCTTGCCCCGCCCCCCTGACCGGGGCGCCGAGCGCCGAGCTCCGAGCTCCGAGCGCCGTTCCCGGGAGCGCCCGGGTCCCGACCCTGCGGGAGCCGGACTTCAGCGCGCGCGAGCAGGCGAGGGCCCCGCGGCGCCGGGCCGCGCTCGGTCTCCCCTCTTGGGTTGGAGCGCCCCGAGCCCACTGGCTGTGCAGCGCGCTGCCCCGGGGTTCCCCCGCAGCGTGTCCCTGAGAACCTTCGGTCTGGAAAGAGCCAGGCTAGTCCAGCACCGTAGTTGAGTACAGCGAATGGGATTGCTTCAAAGATAGTAGTGCTGTGGATACGAGGAAGACGACTTAGGGACTTGATTCTAAGTGCAGGTTAATTGTAACAGCGTGCGGGACCGTTCCAAAAATAAGCAGCACTTCAATGGATAGTGTCTTCTGTTAAGCAGTTGAATTTAACCGTTCCTCCTTTTGCATCTAAACCGCACTCTCTCCAATGATAATATTTCATCTTTTACTAATATGTGGAGTCGAGAAGCTTGACAGAAATATTTCCACCTTGATTGTTGCGCATATAATCCAGAGATGACGGGAAACAGTTCATGTCTATTCACACTTTGCTTTTTAGTAGTTGGGGGGAGCAGCGCCGGTGTTTTCTGTATAAACTTGCTTTTTGTACGTACTCAGCCTCTGAATTGTCTATTGTGCACATAACGAGGTCAGCTCACGTGTGGCCATTGTTATCAGTGCTGTACTACACATACACCCCATTTCTCGGTTATGCAGGAATTTCTGCCTTTTTCCACACTTGCCAATCTCCCCATGACCCACTTGTAACATTGACTGTGTACTCTGTGCTTTCCCTAACAACATTATTTCTACTCATTCTTCAGGTTCCTCATTAAGTTTCATTAATCCAGCGCGCTATTTATTGAGCTTGTACCTTGTGCCAAGTATTGTTTTAACTATACTTCCTGTTTTCACAGAGCTTACATACTGTGGAATCAAGGGGACTAAACAATAAAGTATTTGTGTACACACACAGACATACACACACACACATTGTATAGACTATTAGTATGTAATGAAGAAAATTAGGAAAAGGAAATTAGCATCAGAAGGGTAATAGGAAATGAGATGATTTCATTTCTAAAGTGATCAGAAAACCTCTTGATGAGTTGACGTTTGAGGAAAAAAGGGAGTGAAAGGGAAATCTCAGGCATTAAGGAAAGAGTATTCTTTATGAAGGGAATAAAAGTATAAAAGTCCTGAGACGTGCTAGAAAGAGGAACCAGAACATTAAATGTGAGTGGAGTAGGAAAAGCCAGTGAAAAAGTGATATAAGAAGGAAAGGGTAGTCTCCATAACAAATAGAGCACCCAGTGCCCCTCTAAAGCTAGTCCCTTTTAATGGTCTGTGTGTTGTGTGCATTTATCACTGGTCTTGGATCCTTTGTTTCCTGTGTCATTATTGTCCCTCTGGCTATTTCTTTCTAACTTTATCCCAGTGTACTGTAATTAAAAAATCTTTCTAAAGTTTTAAAAAGGAAAGGCAGAAGCTCTCTCCATGACATTTCCTCTAAAATTACAGCCTGTTTGTCCAGCCTTGCAGGTAAGTTTGAATTAGTCATCTATAGCAGTTTTTACATCCTCATTTTGTAGAGCCTTTCAGCTCATTGTAGTCTGGTTCGTGCCATTATTTCGCTGAAATTAGTGTCCTGGGAATATGAATAAAAACATTTACTGTGCAGTCCATTTGACAATAAAAGTTTTGTTATGAAACTTAACATATGTAAGACCATGCATTCATAATGTGCATGCAGAATTTAAGACATAAATGAGCATTAATTTACTCACCACAGTTGATATTATTAGTCTCTTAATTTTTGTTAATCTGTTGGATGCAAAAAAAAATCTGGGAGTATTTGCAATTATCTGAGTCTTCCTGTGGTTCAGTATCTTTTCATATGTTAACTAACCGTGCAATTCTCTGGAAATGCTTTATTGCTTTTGCCCACTTTCTTATTGTACTGTGTGTCTCTTCTTCATAATACAGATAACTTATCCTTTGTTTTATGCATTGCAGTTGTCTTTTTCCATTTCAAGGTTTGATTTTAACCCTTTGAAGACCTTATTCAAAAATTCTCAATTTTAACTGTAACCCATTTATCAGTCTCTTCCTTTATGATTTACATTTTAATTTCTAGGTCTTAATTTTTTTGTGTACTTGTTTGAGACTTCGAGTTCCTGACTCGGTAGCTAGATGTCTTTCATCAATTGTGGAAGATTGTTATTACCTCTTCATAACACAGATTCTTTTTTTTATTATCTTGTGCAGTTTTCATTAGAAGTTTTATACAGGTAACCTTTAGCTTACTTGTTTCTTAATTCCTTTATGTTATTGAACTCTTTCTTACTACTGCATTCTGTAATTCCCTGTGGCTTGTTTTCACATCAATATATCCTCTAGCTTCACTCATTTATTGAGTTCCTACTTTTATTTATTTCAGTGTTCCATTTTTGTTTTCAAATTAACCTAGCCATTTGTGGTAGCTTCTTGTTACTGCTGATATTTTTTAGACACTTATTTCTTTAAACACTTTGTTTTTATTTGTACTATTTGTTCTCTGATGATCTTTGTAGCTACTATAATTATGGATCACTGCTCCAAGTGATTTCTTTCCTTATGGGTTGTACATTAGGCATATTTCAAACTGGAGTTTCTAAAGTGCTCTTTGAATTCTAAAGAAATCATTTTCTCATCATAACTTCCATGTTTTCCTTCTAAAATTATTCTTCCTGCCAAAGGTCCTATTGTCAGGGTAACAAAGTACCTCTTGTCCTACATATATCCTTTTACAATTGCCCTTCTGCTTTAACAACAACAAAAATCCAACACATTTTCATGTATTTTTTGGTTTTAATTAATTAATTAATTCGGTACACAGTCTCTCTTCAGCTCAGATTCATAGTGATACTCCTGTCTCAGCCTCCCCAGCACTGGGATTATAGATATGTGTCACCATACCCAATTTCAGTGGCCAGCACTGTGTGTGCCTGGTTTTCCAGGGCCAGCATGCCATGTGGTACTACGGATTGAACCTGGTCCTTACACTTGCCAGGCGGGTGCTTAGACCGTGGAATTATCTCCCCTACTCCCATTATGTTTGTTTTCATTTTTGGTTTTTTGAGACAATCTCCTCGTTATCCAAGCTGGCCTCAAATTCACTATCAATACAGATCATCTCGCCTTACCTCCCATAGTGCTTGGATTACAGATATAACCCAACATATTTTTTAATGTTTTTATGACGTATTCGAAAATCCACCAGGTGTCCAGATAAATGAGTAAATTCAAATTATTTCTGTTAGTGAAGCCTCCATTAATTAAGGTATTACTGAGAACTTTCTATGTTTATCTGTCTTATATGGAAGAAAATCAACTAGAGCAAATAATAATGCTTTTCTTTTAAAATGCTTGGCATGGAAGATTCCAGAAGAATTTTCTAGTTTGGGGACAAAGGATGGCTGTTGTATAAAGGTGATTCAGGGAATCGCCTGGGGTTTGTCTCTTTGGGACTGTTTGGTCAATAGTAGATCTCAGGAAAGGAAGGATCTCATTTCGGATCTGGTTTGAGGTCAGTATTGTGTTCAAGAATATATGGAGAGAGATTAGCTCTAGGGATAAGGTCATGAATAGGGCATTATAAAAAATCTCAGAGTCTTTTACATTTAGATGTCTGTCTGGCAAAGTTACTGCATCGGGATAAAATTACCTTGTATTGTAGTATACTAAATTCCCACAGTGATAAAAATTTGTTTTAGATGTCCTTATTATTGGTATTAGTAAAGAATACTGTAACCGAGTTGAGTGCAAAACAAAAAGCCAAAGAGAAGCGCTTTTGGCAGAATTTCCTTGTTTAATTTAAATAATAAACTTGTCTAAGCCTCTGTGGCTTTTCTTTTAGGATTAAAATCTGGAAATGAGCATTGACATTCCAGTAGTCATACTTTCTTGAAAAAGTAACTCATCGTTAACACTGGTCTTGCCTGGCAGTTTCTCCTTAAACTAATTGAACTACATCTTGATGCTAAGGTGTTTTGTTTGTCTGGTTGGTTGGTTGGATTTTGGTTTGCTTTGGTTTGTTTCAGAAATACATTCAAAACAAGTGAAGGACAAAAGCATTAAAAAGTATTTTTTTGTTTGTTTGGGTTTTTTTTTTTGTTTTTTTAGTGACATCTTAAAATTAATACTGTTTGGGTTTTCCCAGTTGTTGGAATGTTCTGCAATAAACAAGAGGCTCTGACTAAAAGAAAATGATGAATTTTTATGGTATCTTTTTCGTATACATTGCATGAATTGAGAAAATAAGTAACTAGAATGATGGCTTAACAAACCCTTTTCAAGTTTTTAAGTTTTGAAGCAAAGCTAATTGAATTGTCTGCCAAGGTATTGCTAAAATATTACTTGATGATAGGCAGTTAAATGGTCATAACCTAGAAGGAATTTAAAGAATTTACTGATTTTTGTTGTGACAGCTCCCAGTCTCCTCATTTGTTTGTGTAAAATATTTCTTGTATTTATGGAAAAAAAAAAAAAATGGAGAGAACCTGCGGGTTAGCTCAGTTGTTTAAAGTGCCTGCTTGGGCAAACTCAGTTTGGCACAGGGGATGATGGTTCAATCCCCAGTGCCACATGCCGCACCAGATCTGTCATTAAGGCAGCCTGAGCCAAAAGACAGAGAGAGAGAGAGAGAGAGAGAGAGAGAGAGAGAGAGAGAGAAAAAGAAAGAAAGAGAAAACCCTGATATTCTGCCTTCATTTATTATAATGACAGGACATATTCATAAATATTTTGATTTATTATGAGATGCATTTTCAATACATTTTACATTTTATATTCAATGATTATTAAAATACACATTTGTGCTGTTTTGATCAGTTCTGTTACAATAATTTCTAAGACAATTCTAGAGGATAATTTTAACACTTAGTAGTTTATTTCACAGAAATTATGTT
The DNA here is from genome assembly GCF_000260255.1 of Octodon degus. NCBI lineage: Eukaryota > Metazoa > Chordata > Mammalia > Rodentia > Octodontidae > Octodon > Octodon degus. The sequence continues at coordinate 16,208,711 of NW_004524600.1, forward strand.
ATATATTGAAGAGCAGTCTGATAGAATAATAAGGACTAGAGCATAAAAATGTATTCCTACATGAATAAATATGGAAATATATAATAAAGTAACATATAATGTTATATGTGATGATATATGATGAAATTCTATAGACTAGGTAAATGGAAATAGGAATTCAAAAAAGGAACAATGTGAACCTTGACTCAAAAAAGTGCTTTTCATAAATATCATTATTATTGTGTATCAAGAGATGAGTTGTCCAATTGTTATGATATTTAACTTTGAATGATACAAAGTGTACATATGTTACTTTTTTTGTATGTTTAAACTTCCTGATGAAAAGGTTTATATTTTAACTAAAAACTTACATTTCTGAAGAGCACATTCCTTAGCGCAGATAAGAATTTTGTAAATCTTAGCACGGATAAGAATTTTCTTATTTCTGAAGAATTTTAAAAGCCACAAGTAATCTTGCTAAACTATTTACTGATTTATAAAGCTCCATATTCTCTTTTACTTCTGAGATTTTATATATGTCTTTCATATATAAAATCTTGATCAAATTTTCACTGTTTTTACACAAATGAAATAATCTAAGAGGTTCCCAAATGGAAAATTTAAATGGAGGAGCTTTCAGTTAACGCTGTATCTCTTAGCTCCATGTCTCTTTTTTTCTGTAAAAAGCCAGAAAATACTGACAGACCCTATATGACAAATATTTTGACATTGCCTGGTTTGGTTCGGTAAATAAAACTACATCCAGAATGATCATTTCTTTTTAAAGATTTGCTCTAACTACAGGCATAGTCTTAAGTTTGTTTTTGCAAAGTTTCCTCTAGGGGGTGACATTGTAAAATTAATTGAATTCCAGTGAAAGTATATAAATGTTCCTCATTTCATTTTTCATATGATCATAGGAAAATTAAATACTTAGGAGATTGAAATCTGTATGGTTACATCAGTATACAGATGTTATAGGACATACAAGCAAAAAATTTGATCTGGTTTAAAAACGAAACAATATTAGATTTTTATGTTAATACATGGTATGCCACATGGATATTAGCATTGATCATCAGTTACCTGTTACTTTTAGTTGTTAACCACACAGAAGTTTAGTCAGATAAGCTAAGGCAATAAGGAGAAGCACGTCTTTTCGTCTTTGCTGGTTTCAGAATTTGAATGGTAAATTGGAGGCTATAGTGTTATAAGTACTTATCTTTGTTTTATTTTAGTCTAGCTCAGGGTATTCAGCCTTAACAGTGACAGGCCAATAAGATAAAAAGTTGTACTACTGTCTTACCTTTTAGCATTGTGTGTACCTTTTATTTTTGCAAACAAGGATTTTGTTTGGTAAAAATAGTCTTTTTGATACCTTCTTTATAGATAATGTAAATCATTTCATTTTACAACTCTTTGGGAAAGTCTAATGTTGAAGGGGGTGGATAGTTGGAATCAAATAATAAATCCTTACCGTTCATTTCTTTCTTTGCCACCCACACAAATTTAGGATCTTTGGTAAGGTTTGTTTTGATAGTAAGTTTGTTCGATTATTCCAAGTGGAAACATAACACTTTTTGGACAACACAGGGTACATAATAGGCTTTAGTAACTGTGCTTACTAAGTTCCTATTTTTGCTTCTGTCATTCAACTGTTACATTTACCTTGTTTCTCCTATGGCCTATCAGCATTTTTCTTTTGTTTTAGTTTTTTGAGTGTTTTTGTTTAAGTTGAATTTATGATTGCTTCTTGTTAGAAATACGATTGGCATCTTGTAGGGACAATTATTGTTGAACTACGCAGTACTTTTCAGTATCTCCTTATTCTAAATAGTAATTCCACCCTGACACTCCATTAACAAGTACAAAATTAAAAAAATAAACAGCTTCCACACTTTTCTCTCTCCCCCGAGTTGCAATACTGTTTTCCACACTCTTGAGAAAGGTTGATCTAAATAATACATTCTCATTATAGAAAATTTGGTGTACATAGGAATGAATGAAGGGACCATAGATTTCCACTTAGATCACCATTGTTAACATTCAATTTTCTCTGGTTGGCATAATTTTCTTGATGTTAATTACCATTAAAAATTATATACACATTCATATTTACTGTCATTCTATAACTTCAGTACCACTTGGTCTTTTTAAAGCCTCAGGTCTTGTGAGAAAAAAGAAATGATTGGGTCAATAAGATTCTTACTAGACTAATATCTTCTTATTTTGAGGTGGCCACAGATTAATTCAACAGCTATCATATGAAAAAAAATAAATACTGGACTTTTTGATATGGTAGCCCAACTTATTAGAATTTACCTAAAAGAGATGACAATGTAAAAATAGGCAAAGATATTTTTGACACTGTTTTTAAAAAAATAGATACACTGTAATTAAGTCTAAAGTGCCATATAGAAAAGTTCAGTACATGTAGTTATGCAAATGACATGGTTTATAGGGTAGTCTTTTTTTTTTTTTTTTTTTTTCATTTGGTACAGGGTCTCACTACACAGCTCGGACTCATAGTGATCCTCCTGTTTTAGTCTCCCTAGCACTGGTATTACAGGTATGCACCATCATGCCTGGTTTCAGGGCCCACATGGCGCACCTGGATTTCCAGAGCTGGCCATAGCGTGCAGTACTGGGGATCAAACTTGGGGCCTTGTACTTGCCAGGCAGGCACTCAGACCACCAATGTATCTCCCCAGCCTACAGTTGTTTACAAGAGGCTTATAGCATAACACAAAGGATGAAAACATACAGTCTCATCAGTGTAGAATTTGTGAATATATACACATTTTAGAGCATCTCTGAAGACCGAGATACTTTGTGGATGCAAGGTGCAGCGACTAGAGCCAAAGTGTACTTAAAAGTGTACTTAAATCCAAGCCTATCATTGATTAGGTGCATGACCTTGGCCAAATATACACTTTGTAAGCTTTAATTTATTAGTACATTTTAAAGTAATAGTTAAGATTAGCTTTATAATATTTTGGTGAATCAATCTTTCTGCGTAAACAACTACATTAGTACATGAACTGTGATAATTACTTAATGTTAGTTATTATTGTTACTCTTGCTCTAGTTCAGTGGATAGTGAAGATAGTAATTGTTGGGTCTGGTTTTTTTTTAATTTTTTTTTTTTTGTATTGTAGGGAAGGGTCTACAGGGTGTTCAGGGTCTCACTACTAAATCGGATTCATAGTGATTCTCCTGCTTACAGCCCCACAGGTACTGGGATTACAGGCACGCGCCACCATACCCAGTCTCAATCACCATCTCAGCACTCCCAGGGGGCAGGGCCAGCGGGGCAGGCCTGAGGGTGGAACCCCTGACCCCTGCGCTTGCTTGCAGGCGCTTTAATCTACTGAGCTATTTGGCTGGCCCTTTGGATCTGATATTTTTGGAGGGTGTTTGGTTTTTCTGGTGGGAGTTATTTTGGTTTTTGGTACCAGGGTTCAAACTCAGAACCTTCAGCTTGCCAGGCAGGCACTTATTCTGCTGAGCTGTCTCCCTGGCTGGGTCTTATATTTTTATCCAGTATGACAGCTTCAGCCTTTTAATTAGACAGTATAAACCATTTATGTTTAATATAATTTTGTGTTTGGGGTGAAAACGTCTGGTTTTCTATCTAATCTACTGGTAATTGGAATATTTTTTCTTTAAGGATCCATGATTCCGCCACTGTGGTATGGGCTTATTAGATATTTCCCTTTATTTTTTAGTGGTCATTGTGCAGCTTAAAGATAACTTCTCAAGAGTCTACTGTCGGGGCTGGAGAGATGGCTCAGTGGTCTGGGGCACCTACTTGGAACAAGCTTGGCAAAGCATCAGGGACCGCGGTTCGATCCCCCAGCACCACATGCCAGCCAGCCCCGCCCCCTGGTGGGCTGAGCTGGCCACACACAC
>NW_004524600.1:16212701-16217929 GCF_000260255.1 Octodon degus
TACATATAGGGCTACTTTCTCTTCATTCAATGAGAAGATTTATACTAATAGTGTTTGAACAGGATATCATGTCTGCATCTTGTACTATGAATAACCACTACGAAGACAACAATATGCAATGTATTAATTGTTGTATTAACCTGTTTTGAAACTGTCACATTGATATTTGTTTCTCAATAAAATTAATTAAGAAAGAGAATTCTAAAATAAAAAAAACAAATAGAAAACAATATCAAAATTTCACTTAAATTCAAACATAAGTATGGCTACTATGAACATGAAAGTTTCTGTCACTCCAACTAAAAACCAGATTATCTAAATGTACTTGAATTTTTATTTGTATGTAAATCAAGTAGATAATAATAAAAATATAGAAATACACTTTTATAAAAAGTAAAACAAAACTTAATACTAAATGATTAGAACATTAAAATGTTAATGTACTGCGTATAGTAACTAGTAGTACATGAACCAATTTAGCATTTTTCTTAAAGTATTTTTGAAACAACAGAATAAACAATTTAGGGAGTTATTTTAAATTCTACCTACTTCCTAATTATATAGTTTGTATTTTTCATTCTCTCTAGATAGACATAGATGTAGCTAAAAATAGAAAAGATACAGATATAGATATACATGTTGAATTGATCATATAAGGTACACCATGCAATATGTCAGCTTATGTGTCTAACTATTTTCACTTAACCAATAGAGTGAAGAGACACTTTACAGAATGGGAAAAATTGTTTCCAGCTAGTCATTGAACATGGGATTAATGTCTCGAATATATAGATAACACAAAGTTTAGATCCTCCCAAAATAAATAAAAGACCCAATCAAAAATGGGCAACTGAAATGAACAGACACTTCTCCAAAAAAGTACAAATGACTAATAAAAACATGAAAAATGTTCAACTTTCTTTTTTTTTTTTTCTTTTTGGCAGATCCGGGGATTGAACTCAGGCCCTTGCGCTTATTCTACTGAGGTGCTTATTCTACTGAGCCATTCCTCAAGCCCCTAAAAATGTTCAACTTTGCTGACCATTAAAGAAATGCAAATTAAAACTACACTGAGATACCATCTTATCTCAGAATGCCATTGTTAAAAATCAAATAATAGGGCCGGAGATGTAGCTCAGCAGCATAAGTGCCTGCCTGGCAAGCGTAAGGACCCGGGTTCGGTCCTCAGTGCTACATGCTTTGCTGACCCTGGCCAGGTGCACCATGCTGACCTCTGAAACCAGGCATGTTGGCACACACCTGTAATCCCAGTGCTGGGGAGGCTGAGACAGGAAGGTCATGAGTCTGATCTGTGTAGTGAGACCCTGTGCCAAACAAACAAATATATAAAAATCAAATAATATCAAATGTCAGCAAGGATGTGGGCAAAAAGAAAGTCTTTGTTGTGGGTAGGAATATAAACTAGTACTACCACCTGTAGATATCAGTGTGGAGGCTCCTGAAATAAGTAGAAATGGCATTTAATCTGGATATCCCTCTTCTAGTTATCTTTCACGTGCGCTAAGTCATCATACTACAGGGGTAATGCAAACTCATGTTATTGGCACACAGCTTAAAACAGCTAGATCTTAGGAACAGCATATGTATCATCAACAGATGAGTGGACAAAGAAAATTACATATATCTGCACAATGAAGTACTTTTCTGTCGTAAAGAAATATAAATATGAAGCATTCATAGGCAAATGGATGCAACTAGAGAACATGTTAGATTAAATGACCAACAAAAACCCTACATTGCATATTTTTAAATAGCTAAATATGCAATGTATGAAACATTGAAATTTGTAGATAACAAAAATGGGAAGTATATGTCATGTAAAACTAGAATCATAGAACAAAGCTGCCTATATTACTGTGAGAAAACACAAGCAGATTTCAGGGTAAGCAACAGAGACAAAGTTTAAAAAGACATTTCTAGTAATTAAATTGTAATTGCGCCAGGATGTGCTATGCTACAGGTTTACAGAAGAATAAATTTAATACTGGACATGTACTTTATAGGATTATTTTATGATATTTCCCCAGAGTCAAATGAAGAAAAGTGTAAGAGATCTGTGCACACACTATAGACCCAAGGAATTCAGCTGAGGAACTGGATTGCATGGCAACGCACTACACAAGTCCGCTGAAGAGTCCAAGGCAATGTCCTCCATGAGTCCAGCCGGAGGCCTAGAGATGGCCAATGTCTCATATAAGTCTGTATAAAGGGTCTGCACTAGGAAGACCCAAAGGTCAGTGGTGAAATCTAAAAAGTCTGTGCCAGTGGAATAAAGGATCTGTGCTGACAGGTGGAGGGATCTGTACTGAAGCCAGCAAGTGATGCTCAAAGCTAAAAGCAGAGCTTCCCTGAAAAGAACCGCAGCCATGTTGGTGACAGTAAGGACCCAAGCTCTTCTGACAATAACAGCTTAGTTCATGTTAAGAAAAACCAGCATGATAGGCTTCTTCTCCAGGAAAATCAACAGTACATCATATTTCCCTCCAGCTCTCTTTTTATGCCGCTGGCAATAATCTTCAGTTTGACCTTCCACATCCAGCACTGTGCTGATTCGGTTCATCTGGCTGTTAGGAGCTGACCATTACCTAATCCACCACAGGAAGCACAGCAGCCATAATATGTTATGTATGCCACCAGCTATTAAACTTTGAAATATGTGATGTAAAAATAGATAGAAAAATGAAATTAATCAAATTACAGTCAAACATTCCAGTCCTCAGTAGCTAGATGACAAAATAAACAGAAAGTAAACATTAGGAATAAGTAAATTGAACTAATTTATATTTATAGAATACTCTACCAAATTACAGAAGAATGTTTGTTCTTCACAGATGTTATGTGAAACATTCACCAAAAACAGACCATTAGCTTTCAAAAGCATTTCATTTCTTTAAGAAACTCTCAGTGACTGAATTCATACAGAATAGATTTACTGATCAAAGTGGAAATAAGCTACAAACCAATAAAAAACAAGAATATTCCCAAATATTTGAAAAATTAACAAGACACTATTGATCTATGACACAAAGGAATATTACATTGTAAATTTAAAAATATTTTAATTAGCAATAAACAGCAGTAATTGTGCCTTTGATAAACCTCATTGGCGGTGGTACTGCCATTCTGCAAAGTTTAAAAAGTATTTTAGGAATTTTCTTTTTCTTTTTCTTTTTTTTTTTTTTTTTTTTTTCTCGGAATGGCTTCAGGTTAAAAACTATTTTAAATAAATTGTTAATACAAACACTTCATCAAAGCTTATGAAAAGAACTAATACAGTTTTAGAAGAATATTGAAAAATCTAAGTATTATGTTTACAAAAACATTTAAAATTATCTAGCTTTCTTATCTTAAGAATTAAGCAAAATAACTATTTAAATACATATGAAATTCAATTCTGAACAAGGTGTCATATGCCTGTTATGTTAGTACTGTGGGAGATCAAGATAAAAGACTGCAAGTTCAAACCTGATGTGAGCAATTGAGCAACTTAAAAAGACCCTGGCTTATAATAACAAAAAAGGGCTAGGAATATAGCTCAACTCGAGTCCTACGTTACATTCAATTTAAAAAAAAAAAATCAGTTAAGGTGGGAGAGCTTCTGGCTATCCTGGGCCGGTGGGACCTACTGGTCCCAACCAAGGCACAGCCTGGGTGAGACCCTCATACCCCCTTGGGATGCCCCCACCACTGCCCTCACCACTCTGCAGAACCCCCACACACACACCCCATCCACAGAGTAGGAATTTCTGTCGCATTTTGGGAACCCCCAGACCCAGTCCTAGTCCCGGCCTGGTGAGTGTGTGGGCGAGCTGCCTCTCCCCCCTATTCCACCTTATCCTCTCCAGACTCAGCTCAAACCTGGCATACAGGCCTGGGGTGAAACCCTTCAGCTGCAATCCCTGCTGAGAGTGTAGGGGACACAACCACCCAGCTAGTCCAGGAGCAGAACATCTTGCCAGAGGGGCAAAACAGGTTCACCCCCAAGGGCTGCAGCAGGAAGGAATTGAGCAAAACAGCCAGACCCAAGTCAGGCACAACTGGATAAATCCAAACTTTGTAGAACTACATCTGAATTTCAGTAGGTGCTAAGGCTAAAACTGCAACAAAGATCTACAACAAAGGTCAGAAGACAGTGCTACACACAATGACAATGAGAAGGACCATAATGCAATCTCAAAACCCAAGTCCACCCATAACAAGTGCAGAGGACACTAATACAGATCAAATTGGGAATCACACAGCTGAAAGCAATGAATCAATGGTTTCTGAAATAAAGAAACAGCTGCAGAAAGGTATAGAGGAATTCAGATTGGAAATGAAAAAAGAAATCCCTGAATTAATAACATCTGCAGTAAGAATCAAATGCAGAAACATATGGAGGAAACCCAATGCCCACCCAGAACAAATGGAGAGGACACTAGCTCAGCTCAAATGTATGAATAGCATAAATAGTATATAAGTAACAACATAGAGTCATAGAAGAACACAGAGCAGAATTATTTGCTCCTAGCTCAGCTCAAATGTACGAATTAATAGTGTCGATAGTAAATAAGCAACAGCAGAAACTTATAGAGGAACTCACAGCACAATTCTTTTCTGAAATAAAAAAAGAATTCTCAGAACTCATAGCATCTGAAGTAAAGAATCAACTACAGAAACATAGGAAGGAAACCCAATCTGAAAAAAAAACACTGCAATAAAAGAATTTATAACTACTTCTAAAGAAAACATTGATTAAAAAATAGAAGAGATTAGAAAAATGACGGATTCCTTGAATGAGCAATACAGGAAAGAAATAGATCGCATGAAGCAGAGTCAAACAGATATAGAGAAAATTAAAATCTCAATCACAAGCTTGCAAAACTGTTTAAGTGAAAGTGAAGACAGAGTTTCAGATCTTGAAGACGTTGTTGCAGCTAGTGAAAAGGTAAGAAAGGATCTCTTAAAAACAACTAGAATGCAGGAAAGAATAATCCATCACCTGCAAGATGATGCAAAGATGAACAATGTGAGAATAATAGGCATCAATGAGAAAGAAGAAGCCAATACAAATGACATTAAAAACATATGGGCAGAAGTAATAGCTGAAAACCTCCCAAACATGAGGAAACAATCTGATATTCAGGTAACCGAAGCATACAGAACGCCAAAGAACCTCAACCCAAGGAAAAACACACCGAGACATATAATAGTCAAGATCCCAGAAA
>NW_004524600.1:16222157-16224307 GCF_000260255.1 Octodon degus
CTCTCTCTCTCTCTCTCTCTCTCTCTCTCTCTAATAAATAAAAAAAATAAAAAATAAAAAAAAGAGTCTACTGTCATAGTTTATAATTTTTCTAACTGTACTTTTTCTCCTTGTTTTACTTAGGATAGTTTCTGTTACTGTGTTCTAGAAGTCACTAATCATTTCTGTTTTGGTATCAGTACTTAATCATACCCAGTAAATTTTATTTCAGATACTTTTTTTTTTTTTTAAATCTCTAGAAGTTCCACTTGATTTGCTGTATGCTCTGCTTCTTTTTATTCATAGTTTTCTTTAGGCACATTTTCATAATAGCTTACTGGGGTTTGGATTTTAGCTGCTATTTTATTTCATCTGCTTGAAATGTTTATATTTCTTACAGTTATAGGATATATTTTTCTATTGTTATATTTAGTAATTTTGAATCAGGTATAAGACATTGTACATTTTAAATTTTAGGATATATAAAGTTTAAGGTTATAATTTGAATGGATTTGACCTGACAAACACTTCAAAAAGATGATTTGAAGCTCAATTGGGCCTTTTTTGTTTCTAGATTTGGGGTTGGGTCTAAAGTACCCTCCTAAACACAGATTTGTACCACAACTAAAGTATGGTTTTTAAAGCTCCACTGATCACTCTAGGTAAACATCTAGAACTTTCTACTCCAAGTGGAACTTGAATTTATTCCACATTTGAGTGCATGCAGTGAATTCAACTCATAGTTCCAGTTTAATTCTTTGTCTGACCATACGGACTCTTCCCTTACACATGTGTTGTACATGGTATACTATTTAGCTAAGCCTCACTGTTACAAAACCCTTTTCACAGTCCTGAAGTTTCTTCCATCTTCTTTAGAACTTTGCCCTTCAATTTATAAATTCCTATCTTCCTCAAAGTACATATTTTCAAAACTAAATAAGTAACTGTCTTCTGCTGGACCTTCCCTCCTTGCCTTTCTGTTTGGAGTGTACCTTCAGGTAGAATGTATGGCTGGATATTGGTGTTTTCTTGTTTCTGTTCTCCAACTGTCTTCTGTTGTTTGAAACCTTGTTTCTTGTATTTTGTGAAGTTCTTTTGGTATATCTAGTGCTGTGTGGTAAAGTCTGGATATTTCATGATGGCTAGAAGTAGAATGCATGGTCTCATTTCAATAATCAAATTGTCAGTATCAGAACAACGCTAATCTCCATGCTCCAAGTGAATAACTAATGATAATAATTTAAAAAACCCAGAGAATGTCACCTTGTATATTGATTTTCATTACATCTTTTAGTAGGAAGTCAAGAATAGCTAACATTTTCTGAAAATTGTGTTATAACACGAGCTTCAAAAAATATTTAACAAAGAAATGAGAAAATACCAATTAATAGATATCCATTCATTCTTACTTTATGTTTTTATTTGTTTGGTCACACTGGTGCAAAAGTTGGTGGTACATTTCATTTTTACTTTGGAAAATATACCTGCTGAAAATACTGTAATTTTTTATTCAGATGTCACTTTACAAAGGATAATTTTTTTATTAATTTTATTGAGAAACATAGCAATGAGACAATTTCAAAACCAGTTAATAGGACAGTTTCAATAATACATTGCATATTGTTATCTTCTTAGTAGTTATTCATAGTACAAGATGCAGACATGATATCCTGACCAAATACTATTAGTACAAATCTTCTCATTGAATTAAGAGAAAGTAGCTGTATATCTATCCTATTTTGTATATACAAATACAAAATGGTCCTTCCTTTGTATCCCCTTTTTTTGTTTAGTTTTGTTAGAGATGGGTATTCCATTCCATTGCCATTTAAATATTGTAGGTGCTTGAATTCAGCAAAATAATACAGTATAGTCCAGTAGTCTGTAATAGTAATGGGTTATCCGTAGGACTGGCAATGTCAGAAGTTGTTGACGTGAACCTTTTACAACTCAGCATATTAATATGGCTTTACTTTTTATACTTCATTTTTATACTTTTCTGCTGGATTGTTATGACCAAAATGAAGCAAGACCTATGTAATAAGAAATCTATCTTTTGTATCTGATAAGGTCAATAAAGTTCCCTCAGGATTTATCCTGTAACCTTGTACCACAGTTTGCAGATCTTTTGTCAGTGTTAGCCATGTGGATGAGTCACAGCCATTGCTTGA
>NW_004524600.1:16224977-16235638 GCF_000260255.1 Octodon degus
AGGGCCTCACCACTTGCTTCAACTCAGTAGTGTGGAGGTTATAGGCATGCACCACCAAGGCAGGATAACATTTGTTTTTAAATCAATATGTATTATCCTTTTTGAGTGCCACATTGAATCTAAGAAAGTATCATTCTTCACAGTTACTTTAATAGCCCTTTTTGTTTGTGCTTATATCCTGTTTTATGTTTCTCGTGGTTATGCAAAATATGTTATGTGCAGACTGTGGCACTTTGAATTACACATATTCAGGATTAGTACATGTTTGTCTCCTAAATGCTTCACATTAAATTAAAGTCAGGTTGGAAAGTATTTAATCCTTTTGCAAACATGTCTTATTAGTCATCTTCAAATAATATTTATTCATAAAAATAAACACAGTTCCGTGATGAAATAAATCAGATATATTTTCTTATAGACAGTTTTAGCTGCACATTTATTTATCTGCTTTCACAGGTATTTTCCATGTTAGACATTAATTTTTCATCATATTTCTCTTGCCACAATGAATTACTTGTCTTGAACAGAGTGCTATATGAAAGTATTCCTTTTTCCATCCTTTTGGAAAAACATTTTAATGTATTTACTCATTTTCATAAGTAGATTTAAAGGCTTTTCATATATCTCTTGAAATATATTCTGTATTTAACAATTGCAAACTATACAACCAGTTTAAACATGTAAAAACTAAACTAGCTTCTGTACTAAATCTTTTCACTTCTGAAAGGATCCAGTTCTTCAGTTAATGTTGCTGTCTAACTGATTTTGTAATTACAAAGACTAGATGTATATGTGAAACAAGGAAAAAATATGTAAAGCCAACCCCATGCACTATATTATTACTATGTATTCAAAGTATTATTGGGCTTATTTCTAAAGGCTAAGAATTGAATGATAGTGATTGTAGTTAGGAAATGGAAGCAATTTGACCTTTCTTTGGAGGAGATACATGCACGTTTTCTCATTTATTGTATATAATAGAAATTGAAGTAACAAATTAGAAACATAATTTTTACAATGAAATAAATTGCTTTCTTATGGTGGCAAAAACATGCTGAATTAGTTTTCCCTGTGTTCACATAATCCTGAGCTATTTTAAAGCCAAGGTAAATTAGCCCCATTTCTACACAGCCTGGGCTATTACCTACACTGGTTGACATTTCTCACCAAAATTGATCTGCCAAGTAGCTACCCTAATGATGCACTGTGGATGCTGGCATCACATAAGTACAGTGTTCATTAGTGTGGTAAGAAGATGTGAAGAAAGACTATAGAGAAATGAAATTGTCAGTAGTGTCCTAACTCAATTGTTGTGTTACCATGTTGGCCGGTATACATACAGACGGTGAATAATTAATGAATATTAAGTTTTGTGTGGACATAATTTGTTTTAAAGAGATTGAAGTACATTTAAAATAATGATTTGGGATATTGGAAAGGCAAATACTAACTTATTTGACATTGAAAATTATGATATTTACAGTGTTACTAATCTGCCAGCAGTCTCAGTGGCTTAGATGCGAGGATAGATGGAAAGGATAGTTGGGCTTATATATATTTTTTTATCAAAGGAATATAATAAAATAATTTAGAGATAGAAGGACAAAGGACACTGACATTGTTGAAAAATGCATTTTAAGGTTAAAACTAGGCTGAGGAGATAGCTCAATAGAGTAAGTCCTTACCTGGCAAGTACAAGGGCCTGAGTTCAATCCCCGGTTCCACCGCCTGCCCAAAAAAAAAAAAAAAAAAAAAAGGTTAAAACTGGTAGAAAAGATAAAGCAAAAGAAGACTATAATTAAGAAGTTTAAAAAGGCAGTGAACTGGAAACGTGTAGTAATGTGCATTATTAAGTATTGGGAGCAAGAGTTCAAAGAGTGGCTACCTGATACACTTATTTTGGTTGTACAGCAGTTTAAGGAGGGTGACTTAATTATGGATGGCCAGTGTGTGAAGGAGAGTATATCAAATGATTGGGCTCAGTAACAACATGTTACAAAAACAAACAAACAAAAAAACATGTTGCTAGGTTTACATTCAAATTAGATTTGCTAGCTTATTGCAGGAAATCTGAAATAATAGTAAATAAGAGTAAAATAAGAAATCACTCCTTTGTTTTAAGAGTCTTCTATATTGGCCAGATCCATTGCCATTATTCCATCTCCATGATGTTCTCATGGACCAAAGCTCATTCTGGTTTCAAACTTAGCAGCTAGCTCAGTTTTTTTCTCTTTCCAGGGTTGTATGTAGTACAAGATGAACACTGGAGCTGAACAGACTAGAGGAACTATCACAGAGTATGATAATCATGAACTAGTAGTTCTAAGGGACTTGAGTAGATGGGATGGTGATGTGAAGAAGAGGCCTGGGCTAGGTTAGACCAAGAGCGTGTAGTTCATGGTTGAGAGGCTTGGGAATGCATAGAGCAGTGATCCTCATCCTTTGTGTCATGTGTCTTTATGAGTTTAAAAACAAAATGTTGACTACAAATCTCAATATATTAGTGTATGATTTATTGTACATCATGTATTGGTATACTGTAGTATGAGACATAAAAATAAAGGATTTAAGAGAACATAAAAATACCACTAGAAATGTTAATATTTTCTTTCCCTACCCCAGTCAATTATTTAGCAGGTCCCTGGGATTATATAGGTCTCAAAGGTCTCAGCTTCAATACAGCTAAGGATGGTGATTCTCTTAGGAGAAATAAGAGCAACTTGGCATAGAATGTGACATGACACTGAACCACCCATCATGCCTTCCAAATAAGGAGGACAGTCAGTGCCCTTCAGGAAATTTTGATAATCTACATAAATTAAATTTGGAGAGAATGTATTATTATTTATAGACATCATCATGTAAGGAGGATTTGATTCAGGATCTCTGAAAGTAAATAGCTGCAAAGTATAAAAAATAAAAAAGAAGCACCCACAAAAATTATTAGGAAAATTATTATTGATTTTGGAATAGATGCTATTCTCTTGGGGCCAAGGTACAAATTATAGTTAAATTTGAAAAATAAAACAGTTGGAAACCAGAAAAATTATATAAGTGAATATTAAGATTTTGGAGGTTAAAAACTTAAGCTTAGATTTGATAGAGGGAAAAAGGCACTAATAATTTTGCAAATGTGAGCATGTTAAGCCTCTGTATTTTGAAACGGTATTCAAAAAAAAAGGGTGGGCATAGTAGTTGCAGTCAATTTTTTTATTATCTCAAGAATGTGATGTACTTTAAAAACAGAAATGCAACACAAACCCTGGAAGAACCAACATGGACAGTGCATGGAAAAAAAGTGGCCAGAGATACAAGTGGTTTGGAAAAGAGAGGTGTGCAACTGTCCTTCCATGAGGGTCAGGGCAGTTGATTAGACTGGAAAATGGGATAGGAACCTAAAGACCTTACTGAACAATATGGCTGGTTATGTAAAGAGAAGACCAAAGGGGAAGGGAAGGGAGATTGATTTAGTCACTTTCCAAAGCAGTGAGCAAAGCAGTACATATTTAAACTGTGGTGTTGAGGTTTCATTGCTGTTTTGTTTGCTTCTCAGAATAGTGTCTGTGTGTCAAAATGAGGTCCGTGGCTAGCTTGAGTACATGTGGTGCTTTTATAGCATCGGAAGTGAAAATCTGTATGACATTTTTGAAACTTTTTCCTTTTCTTAAATACTTAGATGGATCAAATCCTTAAATTTGACAGGAGGAAATAAATACATTAATAAAATAAATTTCCAAGGTGTGACCTAGATAACCCTAAAAGCTTAATCATTAAAATTTTTTCAGGAAAATAATCACTGAAATTAAAACCAAACATTTAATAAGTAACTATATACTTGATGTTTGTCTTTATTATTTTTTCCATGTATTTGGTACAGGATCTCACTATATAGCTCAGACTAGTAGTAATCCTCCTGTTTTCAGCCTCCCCTATGCTGAGATCATAGATGTGTGCCACCAAGCCTGGTCTCCATGGCTGGCTGTCACGTGGTATCGGGGATCAAAGCTCTGTCCCTGAGCGTAGTGCTCTGAGCTATCTTACTGTCCCTTGTTGTTTGTCTTTTTGAGGCTAGATTTTACTATGCAGTTCAGGCTGATCTTGAACTCACAGTAGTCCTCCTCCCTCAGCCTCCTGAGTGCTGGGATTACAGATGTGCACTGGCACACCAGGCCTACTATCTACATTTTTAAAACATGATTTTATCAGGTAGACATAACTGAATTGGAAATTCCAAGGAAACTAACATACTCTAAGCCCTGTTTAACAGCTCTAGTAAATAAAACAGTAGAGTAGATCATTGGGCACCATTGTCCCATGGAAACATAATATATGATAATGAATGATAAAAGTGACATTTAAATCAGTGGAGGAGAATGAGCTATTCTTTCATTCATGCATTTATCTATTCAGAAAATGTTTGTTGAGGGCCCAGCATTAGTCTGGATGCCAGGAATATAGCAGAAAACTAAATAATTAGAATCCCCATTGTCATGGAGTTTTAATTCTAGTTAGGATAGAAACCGAATAGAGGTAAACAGAAGATGGTTGTATGGTTTTAAAAGAAAAGTGGGACAGTGGGGATAGTTTCACAAGATTCTCTGTGGAGGGTTGTTCTTCTGTGTTATAAAGAATCCCTACAATCCTATTTGTTAAACAAAGAGCAATTTAGATAAATGTTTTTTATGTAGCCACTCCTGACTCACAAAAAAAGGTAGAGCTATCTAACAAATATCTAAGACCTTTTTATTTTATTTTATTTTATTTTTTAAATTTATTCATTTATTTGTGTGTGTGTGTGTGTGTGTGTGTGTGGCCAGCTCAGCCCACCAGGGGTCGGGGCTGGCTGGCATGTGGTGTTGGGGGATTGAACCGCGGTCCCTGTGCTTTGCCAAGCTTGTTCTAAGTAGGTGCTTTAGACAACTGAGCCATCTCTCCAGCCCCATCTAAGACCTTTTTAATAGTCAGTGGGGTACCATTTTGAATCCTCAGATTGACAAGAATTTAAGTTGAATTTTTTTTGTGAACTTGAAAAAATCAGTGCTTAAGTATATCATAGATATAACACATATTGGTGCTAATTTCAAAGGGCATCTAGAAATAGCTCGTAAAATGAAAAAGGCAGACCAGACCAGGGCTAGGAGCTCCGCCTGCTCCGTGGTGTCCAGCCTGGGGAGCTATTGCATATGTGCATAGGAAGGTAAGGTAGGGTAGTATCATTTGTATCTATAAAAAACATCATTTGTAAAAATGAAAATTTGAGAACTGTGTAGATGTGTGTTGTTAAAATGATTCAGTTCTGGAAATGGCAGTGCTAATGCTGATCCCCAAGACATATTGTTGTATTTTTTTATTGGTTTATTTAGTACATGATCTATAGGGTCTTACTATGTAGGTCAGACTCCAAGTAATCTTCCTATTTTCGGCCTCCCAAGTGCTGAGATTACTAGTGCACGCCACCACACCCAGCCTCAACCTCTGTCTCAGTGAGCCCTGGGGACAGGGCCAGCACAGCACACAGGGGACCATCCTCTACGCTCTGCCTAAGAATGTACTTTAGTCTGCTGAACTATCTGGCCAGCACAATACTGTTGAATTTATGCAAGTGGTGAATTACAGACTTACCTGTACAGTGTAACAGTAGTTACTACCCACATGGTCCATTGGTATTATCACTAAGAAAGCTGTTAAGGGCTGGCCAACTAGCTCAGCAGATTAAAGTGCCTACAAGCAGGCACAGAGCCGAGGTTCAGTCCCTGGCCCTGCTGTGCTGGCCCCACCCCCAGGGTGTGCTGAGTGGGCAATTGAGACTGGGTGAGGTAGTGCACCTGTGATCCCAGCTCTTGGGAGGCTGTAAACAGGACAATCACCAGGAGTCCGATTTAGTAGTGAGACTCTGAACACCCTGTAGACCCTTCCCTAAAATACAGAAAAAAAGCTGTTAAAATGATGGTGCTTGTTACCACATTTAGTTTTAGTCTTGTCTCTAATACTCAAATTTTCAAGAGAAGTTTACTTTTTCAGAGAGACAGTATGCATAAAAATGCCTAAAATGTTTCTCCCTGTGAACCCCAGTTCAAGACTCTTTTTCTCTGTTCCATGGTGTGTGAATGTCTTAACTTGTTAATTAAATTGTCGTTCCTTTAGACAATTAAGAATCTATCTAATCTTTTTTTCTTTTTTAATATTCTACTATAGAAGGTCTTGCCTGGTGACGTGTTATTATGGTTTTCAAATTATTTCTTAAATTATTTGGGTAATTTTGTGTTCTTGGCATTTATAAGTAAAACCATGGGAAAGCAAAATTATATTTTAATTGTGATTAAATTTTAAATTGAGGGGGTTGGGGAAATGACTCAGTGGAACAAGCGTTTCCCTGGCAAGTGCGAAGGCCTGAGTTCAATCCACAGTTCTGCCCAAATAAATAAATAAATAAATAAATAAATAAATTTAAATTTATTTTTAGGCAAAACGTACATAATTTAAACATTCAGTCACTTGAAAGGAAATTGTTAAGTATGCTTGATTGTGTCAACTAAATTTTCTTTTCTTTGTAGGTCGGTTATATGCTATGCAAACTGGAATGAAGATTGATAGTAAAACTCCGGAGTGTCGTAAATTTTTATCAAAGCTAATGGATCAGTTAGAAGCTGTAAGTTAAAGATAATTTATTCTGATTATATTTAAAGTGCCATTTTATTTTTTGTGTGTGAAATGTGTGGGTATTGTCATTACTTCTTTCTCTTGATCGCATTCAGCAATGTCTTTATATTATCTGAGGAATAAACACATAGATCTTTATAATAAAGTTACACCATATTTCTAGAGGAGTTGTACTATAAAGTATCTTCAGATATCTTCACATAGATGCTGAATCTTTTTCCACACTGCTGTATCTGGCCTTTGGTATATTCTTTCTTCATGCAGTCTCCTGGATGATTGATCAGGAATTTTTAAGTAGCTTTTGTAATGGAATGGCTTATTTCTTTAGTGAGAGGACCAAGGACATGGTATCAACTGCTTGTCCTTACTGCCTGTGTTAGTGCTAGGGCAAGATGCTCTTCTGGTCCAGCCAGCCTTCCCGTCCTTGCAGGAATGTGACAAGATCCCTGACTGTGGCTGTAATCTCCCAGCTCACTGTGGAGAGAAACTGAATGAGTTGGTGGGTGATAGTGCATGAAGAATGTGGTTCTAGCCACAGTTCTCACTCCTGTAATCAGGGCATTACCCTGCTACTCCTAAGCCCATCTCTCCCTGGTTTTTCTCTTAGTCCACAACACTGCATCTCCTTCTCCATGACTGTCAGCACTGCTACTGTGGCTTACCTTCTATTTGCTTAAAGATTCAAAATTAGAAACTTTGTTGGGGTGTTAGTGGGGATTGCACTGAGCTACATCTCCAATCCCTTTCTGTTTTGCATTTTAAAATAGACTTTTCCTAAGTCACTAAGTCGTCCATGAAGGACTGAACTTGCAGTCCTCTGCATTAGCCTCCCAGACTGCTGGGAGTATAGGCACTTCCTTCCCATCACACCCTGCTGAAACATGTTTATTTGATCAGGTACATAAAATTATTACATACGTACTAGCCAACCCAGAGCTCCTTGTTTTTGTTTTTGTTTTTTTTTTTTCCTTTATCATGGGAAAGTTATTCAGATCAAAGCCTGTTGTAAGAAAGAACTTCCTTGGCTGGTTATATTGAGAAGCCATGGGTGGTGGTATTCTAACTTGGTGTGACTTTCTGGCCTTCTGCTTCTGAAATCTTGTCATCTGCTAGGTATAGCCACCCACAGAGGACCTGGTGACCAAGGAGGAAATTCAGCGGCCCTTGGAGCCTATCTGAACTTTTCTCTTTAATACTATTTCTCAAGATACAAGAAAAATTTAAATAGTCTTGAGGGGCATGTCTTAGGACTGGAGGGAGAATGTACTCACATATGGTAGTTATATTTCTAAAATTCCATCTCCCAAAGAGATTTTATAGAGAATATATCTTTCTTAATCTCATTGTACTGTATAACAAAAAGCAAAGACATTAGCTTTTGGAAAAGACAATTATTTTATTATAATGAACAGAGCCAAAAATCTATTAATGGAATAACTACTCAGGAATTAAAATAACAAGTAGGGTAAGTTTCTTCCATCTGTCATAGTTTGTTTTACTATATAAAAGCTTAAAATACATTAGTTTTCTTGCCACAGTTTCTACTGAAGATGAAATAGCACACTATACTTGCAGTGAAACGTTTATAGAATTTAAGTCTAGAATTTTATTTGCATTCACAAATTAAATGTTGCAAACATTAAAGTACTCTTTTAATTATGAGAGTATTTCCTTTGTTTTATGAAAAATTTTGAAGCTTTATTTGTTGTGAGACAGTGTCTTGCTGTTTATTTAGTTCAGGCTTGTCTTCTACTCACTAGGCAGTTGAGGCTGACTGAGGCCATTTTTAAATTTAAATTTTCACTTTATAACATCTTTGAAAAAAAATAATCTTTAAAAAACAATATGATGCTTAAATTTGAAATTACAGAAAATTGTTTTATTCTATTATGACAATATTGAGTAGAAAGCACATGTTTTTTAAAATACTGTATGTATAGTAAAGCTTTATACAAACTTGACAATTTATAGAATTATAAATTGTGTTAATTTGAGGCATCTAAATTTAAGAAGCTTCCCTATTCTGATTCTGAGTTTGTCATCTTGTACCTTACATAGAGATAGTTGTGTTTTTAACATTGCTCTATACTAGGGACAGTAATGGTCCTTCGAGTTTTAGAGTTTTACATTTATAGAAGAAATTGAAATGAGAATATATTTTAAAAAGTATGTGTGCTTAAGTAAGAATTTTCTAATTTCCTTTTATAGTAACAGTATTTGGTATATTATTATTTAGAAATATTTGTCTTCACAAAGATACCTGGCTATATGTTATCTTTTTATTCTTCTTTATTTTGATCTTTAGAGTTAAATTGTGCTTTTAGATTATGAATTTATTCATAGTTGTATGAGAATTAAATTTCATTTTAAATACTTTGGGCTGAGATAGAGCAATGTTATTTTGGGAAGATTTCAATGATAGTCTTATGGAATGAATATAAAGTAATTTACTTAATCATTAGAATTATTTGTGCTTAAGTAGACCTTTGTGATCATACAGACTCATAGCCGTGTGATTTTTATTTTAGCTTAAGAAACAGTTGGGTGATAATGAAGCTATTACACAAGAAATAGTTGGTTCTGCTCATTTGGAGAATTATGCTTTGAAAATGTTTTTGTATGCAGACAATGAAGATCGTGCTGGGCGATTTCACAAGTAAGGAGAGAGGAGTGTAACTATTATTGTATAAGTTTGGATACTGATTATCTAGGGCTTTGTTTTGTTTTATTTTTTAATACTTTGTGAGATTCTCAATGATTTTTAGTTTCGAATGTGGGCCTTACTTTTTAATGAAAATGGCTGAAGGGAAAACTACCAAGACACTAGTAAATGTTCCCTTATAAGCTGATATTTAACATGTAGTACAATTTAAAGTGTTGATTTTAACCAATCACAGTCTGACCCAATAATGTTGGTTTTAAGAACTCTCCAAGCAATTCAAATATTTTTTCATTATTATGATAATATCTAAATACAAAGAAATGCATTGTGGCTCGAAATAGAATAACATAATACTCTTAAATTTCCTAAATTCAGAATCATACAATAAAATCCTAGTGTATTTACTTGTAATTGAATATTGTTGCTTTTTTCTAATAACATTAATGAAAGAGTTCCATTGTATCTCAAACTTAGATTTTATTGAAAACATTAATTTCAAGGTACTTTCATAAATACTGGCATTTTCTCTTGTGTGACAGTACTACTACATGTTAATATTTTTCATTTAAACTAGACCAGTTCTTTTTACTGTTCCAGAAATATGATCAAGTCCTTCTATACTGCAAGCCTTTTAATAGATGTCATAACAGTATTTGGAGAACTCACAGATGAAGTGAGTATACTTTTTATTGTCTTACTAGTTAAAGATAAGTAATGTTACTGTTCATCAATTTTCTTAATACATTATTTAGTTCGAGCAGCATGTCCCTCATAAATGTAATAGAAACAAGGTAGCCAAACCTTTTTATTAACCACTTTTAAAAACTAAAAAGAAGGGCCAGCCAAATAGCTCAGCAGATTAAAGCACCTACAAGCAGGCACAGGGGCCAGGGGCATACCCAGGCCTTCCATGCCAGCCCCTCCGCCAGGGCATGCTGAGACAGCGATTGAGACTGAGCGAGTGGCACACGCCTGTAATCCCAGCACTTGGGAGGCTGTAAATAGGAGACTCACTGTGAGTCTGATCTAGTAGTTAGACCCTGAACGCCCTGTAGACTCTCCCTAAAATACAGGAAAAAATAAATTAAATTTAAACTAAAAAGAAACAGGTAAAAGTATTTTTATTTTTTTTTGTTTTTGTTTTTTTGTTTTTTATTGTATTTAGTACAGGGTCTACAGTGTCTTACTAAACAGATCGGACTCGTAGTGATCTTCCTGTTTTCAGCCTCACAAGCTCTGGGATTCCAGGTGCACACCACCAGGCCCAGTCTCAGTAGCTGTCTCAGCGCACCCTGGGAATGGGGCCGGCAGAGCACGCTGGAAATTGAACCCCAGTCCC
>NW_004524600.1:16235738-16251200 GCF_000260255.1 Octodon degus
ATTCTTTAGACTACCCAGAATTTTCTTTTGTAACTATTCTAAAATATTAGTAGATCTCATTTACTCACAGCATTTTTGTCTGCTTCCTAGTATTTTTTTTCTTTCTAATTTCATGTCATTGCTCATAGTTATACAAAACTAATAAAGTCTACATTTTCTTAGTATTCAACTGGGGGTTTTGTTGTATTTACTTTTTAAATTACTTTTTACCTTCCCTTCTATTTTTTTTTACTATCCAGTTTATGCTTTAGTTATATGTATTTGCCCTTTTATCTGTGCCTTATAAATTTCTTCTGTGTTCTAATTTGTTTTGTAAGCTTCTAGTATTCCTGTGATTTTCGAAGTCTGTAAGTTTTACAGATAGAATCACCAGAGTATACTGTTTTTAACTTTATGCATTACAGCAAAGGATGTTCAAAGTACAAATACTTTATATTCTTTTTGTAATACCTGTTGTATAATCTGTTGTGGTCAGTGTTTTAATAGTCTTCCTTTTACTGTATTTTAGATTTACTCCAGTAATAGCAATGTCTCAGAAACAGATAAGATTTTACTTTCTTTCCATCATACTCTTTGGTTAAAGCTAAATATTGATAACTTAGGAAAAATATGAAATTGCTAGTAAAAGTTTATTCGGACATATTGTTCCCACTAATTTGGGTTGGTCAGTTTTGTGCTTTCATGTCATATTCTAATTTAGAAGCACAGAATAATTACGATGAGATGTGATATATGAATAAAGAGGGACAGCTCAAGTATCTGCTGGCACCATGCTTACACCTGTTAGATGTGTTATGTTTCACCTTTCATAATCCTGAATTATAATTACAACTGAAGGTCATAATATTAGTACAGTGTCTCAATTGTTGTCGTCAAAGATAATGTTTTATCAAACTGTGGTACAGGATTTATTCTTTTCAACCATCTTTTACATTTCAAATCCTTTTTGTATGAACACTTTTGTAAATTCGAGTAACAAGTTACTAGAGAAATGAAACTTTAAAAAATGTACTGAATGTAAGGCCTTATTTGCTATGAGTTTTCTAAATGCTTTCAATTTCTATACTACATGTCTAAATTTTCCTCATTGCAAATGTGTGGGACAGAAGTGTCTCGGAGATGTTGCATTTTGGAATATCTATATAGGCTTTAATCTGCTGATCATCTCTGACTCAAAAGTCCGAAATTTTAAATCCTTCAAAATCCAAAATGATTTCAGTCTATAACCAGAATCTAAAGCATATCTTTATTATATAATAATAAAGGGACCATGTATTAGTAATACATATTCTGGTGTTCTGTATGTACAGATAATATTTTACCAATACATGAAATTTCAAAGGAAACTTTCCTGACCAATGTTACATGTTTACTTCAGAATTTAAATGAATTTATTCAGAAGTATGTAGGCATTTTGTATTATTGCTACTGTATTTGGTAATATTACCTGCGAATCTGGCAACTTAAAAGACAATAGAAGAAAAAAGTAATAACCATGGATTTTTCAAATTGGTCACAAATAGTAGTAACAGGCCTAACAAGCTCAGTGAACCCCAAGTGAGATAAATACAAGGAAAATTACAATTCAGAACATCTTAGGGAAACCAGCGATATCCAGAGGTAAAAAAAGAACATCTTGAAAATTCAATAGCAGAAAATGGTACATGCATGGCCCATAGGGTAGCTGCTTTGAAAGATGCTTGACTTCTGATTTGAAAGAAGTAAATACCAGAATGAAATGATATATTCAAAGTCATGAAAGAAGAAAAAAATTCTGTCCATTCAGAAATGGATCTGTAACAATATAATACTTCAAAGAATGAACATAAAGCAAAAGATATTTCCCAGCAAATTCATTCATTAATGGCAGATCTGCACTGAAGATACAAAGCATGGCTAAAAGTAAGTTTTCAGACTAAAGGAAGAAGATACCAGATTGAAATTTCAGTGTTCAGGAATGTACAGTGTAAGTAAATGTAAATGACTTCATATATTCTTTATTTAAAAAATACATGACTATGTAAGTAGAAATTGTGTGCGCACATATATTGGGTACTATAAAAGTATGAAAGGGAAGAAAGAGAAATAAAAACAGGTGGCACAAATACAAAACCAAGTAACAAATTTTAGGTTGAGTACAATTAGGTCAGTATACACTTAAATAAAGTAGAACTCTAGCATAAAAGTAGAGATTTTTAGCATAGATGAATAAAAGTAAGGCTTAACTCTGTATGTGTTTACAAAGGATGCTGTTTAAATACAAAGATATTTTGAAAATGAAAACACTGGGAAAAGATCAAACAATCTAAAGTGAGTTTTTAAGATGTTAATAGAAACAAAAAGAAACATAGCAACAAAGTGGTCAATTAATCAAGAAAACTTAGTTATAAATGTCTGCACCTTAATATGAATTTCAAGTTCTGTTTATGACAGAAAAATTTAAAAAATCATTGAAGATGATAATATGCTCTCAAACAACAATGGACTAAGTAGTTCTAAAATGATTAAAATTAACTAAAATAAATAAAGGCTGACTCTGATTTTTAGAATATGGAAAAATAAGAGCTTTCCTATTTGGTGGAACTGTTAGATTTTTATAACCACTTTGGGGAAAATTTGGCAGATTTTTATAAAGTTAAACATAACTCCTTTCCTTTAACCCAGCAATTCCTTTTCTGGTCCTTATCCAAGAGAAATAAAAACACATGTCCAGAAAAGTCCTGTTCAGCAGCACTCACAGGAAATTTATTCATAATAACCCAAAGCTGGTAACAACCCAGATGTCTACCAACAGGGAAATTAATAAACAAATTGTGGCATTACTTACATATAAAAAGGTACTGACTACTGGTATAATTAAAAATATGGGTGAATCTTGGAGATGTACTGAGGAAGAGTCAGAGTTCAGTCTGCATGTTCCTTCCCTTCATATATGCACTGCAACAGACAAATCTAATAAGAAAAAAAGGTTGCTTAGTTTTGGAGAAATTACAGTATAGGATGAGAGAAGACTAGATTGCAGGTGATGTTGGATTGGAATGAGAGAAATCTTATTTGTGTTTCATAATATATTAGCTTAATATACGTGTAGATATGTATATTATGTATATATAAGATATGTCTTTGTGTAAATACACACACTAAACATAGTCTTTATATTGCTGTACTGAGAAGACCAAAGAGCACTGATGCTCTATTTTCAGTGAGCTCTCCAGGTACCAGAATTAGGGTTCAGAATATGTTTGCCAAAACAGGTATTGAAAAGATTGGATCACAAATTGGGTCAGGGAACTTACTATGTAAAGCTTGACCTTCTCGTGTCAGAAACTGTGTGCTCATTATCAGGTGACCCAGGAGCCAGCTTGAAAAGTTTCACCTGTTCAGGGACAGTTGTATCTTCAATATAAGAATGATAGTGGATGGTAACCTACTGAATAAAGATATATGGGTCCATACTGACAAATAAAATGAGTAAATGATGGAAGAGCATAGGAGGCTTTTTGCAGTAGAATTCTAATAAATATCTTTCCTCATGTTACTCACTAATTTCAAAAAGGAAAACAATACGTTTATAAGGAAGAAACTTGTCATTTACCTCTAACCAAGTCCTGCTGCCTAAAATCAATACCGGGACAAAATGGCATCATATAACTCATAATAGAATGAACAGAGAAAGTCCTCTGCAGCAGTACTACTAAAAATGCATAAAATGAACCTAATCATGCAAGGACAAGCAAAACTAATAAGTGATATTCCAGATTGAAGTCTTAATGAATGTGACCCACTAAGTAATTCGTGCTCCTTAGATTAGATCTAGACCTGGAGCAGATGTAACTATGAAATACATTTTTGAGGAGATTGACAGAATTTATGGTAACTGTATATCAGACAGTAGTGTTATGTATTAAATTTCTTTTTTGTTGGTTTTGATAACTTTTATATGTAAGATTGTCCTTGATCTTAGAAATGTACAGTGAAGGGGTAAGGGAATACATTGTCTTCAGTTTATCTTAAATAGTACCAAAAACAACATTTTAGTCATTATGATAATAACTATATTCAATATTATTTTTTAAGCATTTCTCATTATATTATAGTCTAGTATTTCTGGAGTTATGTAAACCACTTGTTTATATGTTTGGGAGGATTTAGAGACTTAAGAATATAAATTTATTACCTATAATGTTACCACCAAGTTAGAGATTATTAGTTCCTTTTTTATTACTATTTTGAAAATTTATGAAAGCTGTAGGTTCTCTCTCCAGTGTGTGCATTGTACTTTTGCATATAATTGGAGGAGTGATTCAAAGACACCCTCAAGCCTGACCACTAACCCTCCATGCATGCTCAAGTCCAGTGGAACATTCAGTTTTAGTGTGCATATTTATTCACTAGTAAAAAAGGTTTGCTTCAGCTAGTAGTTCTTACAGTGTGGTTTCAAGCTGATCAGAATCATTTGGTGTTTTTTGTAAGTTTGAATTCCAAATTCAGTTTACTTGTTCGCTCACCAAATATTTTTCAAGTTCTGTGTACCAAGCATTATTCTAGGCATGACAAATTCAAGATGAAAATAAGAAGGTTAGTTTTTAAGTGAAAAATTGGTTGTGCAAGCCCTCACTGAGATGGTAACATTTTAGCAAATCTTAAAGGAGATAAGGGGATGCTACAGATACTTCAAGAAGGTGCAAGAGAAAGTGCAGTTTCTGAGATGGTTCAGGCTACTTGTTCATGTTCACAAAATAGAAAGGAGCGTACTGCCTAAATGTAGAGTAATGGGTGTGGTGGTCATGCCTGCTGGGGAGGCTGAGTTAGGATCATTCCGAGTCTGAGCTGTCAGCAAGACCCTGTATCAAATAAGTAAAAATACAAGTAATAAAGTCTAGAGTAAAGAGGGAGAGTGACAGGAGATGTAGATGGGAGAGTGAGTTCAGGCATAATTGATACTATTATACTTTTTTAAAAGTATTGTTCTTTCCACTCAACTAGACAAGAAAGGTAAGAAAGTAAGCTATTTGGACATTATTAATCAAGAAAGATAATCATTACTAAAGTACGTTTGCAGTAGAGATCATGATGAGTATCTTGATTCTGGAAAGAGTTAACGATAAAACTGAGAATAAGTGAAAGATTTATTGGTTAAGTGTGAGAAAATTCAAGGACTCGAAAAAACAAAAACAAAAACACCAGTTCAAACAATTGTTAAAAAAATGGAATTGGCCTTTACTGACATGTAGAGGAACAAATTTAGTACTGAAAGATCAAAAAGGTAATCAAATGTACAAGTGAACTACCAGTTTGTATATATAAGGCCTGAGGTTCAGCAGAGGGGTCTGAAGAAAAAATACGAATTTGGGAGTTGGCAGGAAGAGGTGGTAATTAAAGCCATGAGACTGGAGTAGTAGATGAAGGTAAAGTACTAAGAAGAGGAGTCCAGGATCTGAGTCTGCCACTCCTGGCCTTTAGTCCAGAGAAAGAGCCAGTCAGCCTAAAGAACTGAAGGAATACCAGCAAGAGGAAAGAGAGAAGACCACCTGGATAAACAGAAAACTAAGTTTTACTTAGAGTAATCAAGACAGGACTATTGATCAACATTTCATGCTGATAAGATTGAAGAAATGTCATCTAAGCATTGGGTGTAGCAACACAGAAATAACCTTCAGTGTTTTCAAAGGGAGCTGCAGTGTGTGGTACACTAAGCACTTGAGTAGGCTGAAGTAAAGAGAAAATTGAAAAGGAACAATGACAAGCAGCTCTAAGAAACCTCCTTTGAGATGTTTCTTGGGTGTATTATTAGAAAATACTTTGTGTCATATTTTTCTCTTTTTTTGGCACCTAGTAAAATGATTCAATTTTATTTTTTATAAAACAGGCATTGAATTGCAAACATCACCTTTATTAATAGATATTTATTTATTTTAATGTGTTTGGTTGTTGCAGGGTCTCACTACATAGCTGGGACTCATGGTGATCCTCCTGCTTTCAGCGTCCCCAGCGCTGGAATTGCAGGTGTGCACCACTATGCACAAACTCTGGTCAGCTCAGCCTGCCCTGGAGGTGGGGCTGGTGCCACATGTGGTGCCTAGGTTCAAACCACAGTCCCTGCACTTGCCTTAGCTTGCCTGAGTGGGCTGTTTAATCTGCTAAGCTATCTCACCGGCCCTAGATATTAATATGTAGATGGTACTGTAAACAAAATCAGCAAAAACTCCTAAGAATTATAAAAAATTTCAGAATATGAACCTTAACACTTCTGAGCATATTCTTTTTATTTTTAAAGAGTGCAAAATAGTATTAAAACAAAAAATTATAAGTGATACTGAGTATAGTTTTTTTTCCTGAGTATACTTTTAATGATTAAAAGCCAGTAAACGTAGAAGTTAAAGAAAAAAATGCTGACAGCAGATCATTTGAATTGTTCTGAAAAAATATCCCACATGTTGCCTGTAGCACTGCTTTCAGTGTAACTGAGCAGCGTATAGTGTTGCTAAGTCTAGTAGCTAAAATTTGTAGTTGTCAGTGATTTTTATCAGTCTGGTTACAAAACAGGAACTTAAGAGGCTAAAGACAAAAGTAAAAGTTCTTGTACAATTCCTGGGCCAGGGATGTAGCTCAATGGCACAGTGCCTGCCTACAAGTGCAAAGTCCTGAGTTCTATTCCCGGTACAAAAAAAAAAAAAATTAATAATAACACAAGTCCTGTTTCCGAGAAAGGATGTCTAATCAAGCAAAAGGAGCTAATAAATTTCAACACTACTGACACCTTGAAAAATGTCTCTTGAAGTGTTGTATAATCTCTCTGATTCTTTATCCTAAAGAAAATAAACATTTAGAAGTGCATAATTTCAAGCTAACAACAGTCAGAAATTTCTGCTAAGTTTTATGCTTGCCTGTTTGGCCAGGTTAAGGATGTCTTAGAAACTAAGAGATCAAAATCAAACTTCATTACTTTATCTGCTTTGAGGAACCTGTTCTAAGTCTGATTAATAAAGTGAGCCCTTTTTTTTCAGCTTACATTGTTTCCAGCTTTGTACACTAATGAAGGATCCCAGCCAATGAAGTTTAAATACTCTAGCCTGCTCATACTATGAAACTAGGATTGAAAGAATCATCTAAAGTGTTGTCATACTACTTTTCCAACACTTTTTAGACAATTAATTACTTCAGATTGGGAGAGATTTTATTTTTAAAGACCTTAAAAGCAGACAATTTAAACTTTCCTAAACAATTTATTCATTTAGTTTGAGAATGATCCTCTTTTTATCTACCAAAATATATTCTAAATGAACATCAGCATACATTTAAATAGCTGACTTATTAAAGCCCATTTAATGTATTTCCACTCAAGTAATATATTACAGTGTAGGTATAGCCTACCAAGGCAGTCATAAACCTGCTTTCCTACTGAAATAGTATTCTCCTTGAATAAGTAATTTTACCATGGCATGTCTTCACCTCTACAGTGAGAAAATATGAAGCTAAGAGAAAAGGTAAAGAACTCTTGTGGGACTGCTGTGGTTTATAAGCATCTCCCAGAGTCCACGTATGACTGGTTGGTGCCCAGGAAACCTCAGTGCTTTTGCACATGTTCTTTGTTCTCACAGAGTGAAGGAAAAAGTGAGTCTATGATGATGCAGTCTGTAAGTCATAACAGTTCAACATTGGAAATTTTGAATTGCTATATAATGAACTTAATTGAGCTTTCTAATCCCCGTATTTCATTATGTACAAAAATTATTCTCCATTATGCTATCACAGAAATGATCCATGTATTGGACAGAATGACTTCCAATAGAATCAAGGGATTAAATGTTTCAGTCATTTGTATTTTTGAACAACTATGTACTACACGTTAGAACAAAGCTATATGCTTAGTATAAACAGCACGCAAACATAGATTCTCCCTTTAATACCACTAATACCTCCTAGAAAATATGTGAGTATGTGTTAGGGGCTGGTCTCTAAACATGCATAAAGGTATATGTAATTAACCTAGCTCAATCCAAGAACAGAGGGGTTGGGGTTTGCCTATAAATTGTGATAAATATTGTTGAAGAGAAGACATAGGACTGCTAGGTAGAATTCAGAAGATTAGGAAAACCTTTTTGAAGAAAATGCCATTTAATTTTATGTGAAAGGAATGAGTTAATTAGGGGTAAGTTCACTGTTGAAAAATGGGAGGCACAGACAAGATGATATGAGCCTGGTTGTATGAATATGCTCATACAGGTGGCTGTTAGTGGGTGCACAGGACAGGCACATGGGAGGAGGCTGTACAGTCAAGAACCAGGGAGAATACACTCTTGGAGCCCAAGTTACATCTTTTACATGCATTGGGAGGACACTGAAAAGACTGAGATGAGGGGTTTTTAATAGTATTTTAGATCAAGTCTGAGTACTTGGCAAAGGAGATGTGACTGAAGGGGGGAAACCAAGAATGTTCTTATAGATCTGTACAAATTTGTAGTAGAAATAGTCTAATCTGTAGTTACTGTCTTTTATATTAAATCTTAAAATTCTGTGTAACTTATTTCTCTCTTATGGATGAAAGTTCCAAATTTTATTGGAGGGACACTTCCATACTTCAATTGCAGACCTTTTCTGAAATGTGGCGCCATTAGGAGAATTAGGCATGTGTTTGACAAACAGCTTTTCATGAAGTATGTCAGGCTTTCCTTAGTTGGTACAGTAAGCAGTAGGGTGGGGGATTTCCAGACTCTTTCAGAGATGTGGATGCATGCAAAACTGTCTTGTCTCAGAAACCACTTCTCCATGGTCTAACATTAGTATGAAAATCCTCTCTTTTAGAATGTGAAACACAGAAAGTATGCAAGATGGAAGGCAACATATATCCATAACTGTTTGAAAAATGGAGAGACTCCTCAAGCAGGCCCTGTGGGGATTGAGGAGGATAATGGTATGTATTTGTTTTATGTAAGTGACTTAGCAGAATCATAACTCTTCAGTGCAATATTTAAAATTTCAGAAGGAACAATATGAGCTCCAAAATCCATGAACATTTTAAGAATAAAATTATACAATATGTCCAAGCCACAAAGAACATAGTAGTAATATTGTATATCTGTTTGATTTGTGGTTTTTTTTTTTTTTTTGAGGGAATACGTAATATATCACATGGTTGCAAAAATGAAATACTACATAAAAAATATAAAAGTGAGTTTCTGGTTTTCACTACAACTGTATTCCATAGGTCAACCGAAACTCAAGTAAATGCTACTTCTAGTTTTTGTGTATCCTTACCAAGATCATTTTTTGTAAGTTCACAGTCAAATGGAATATTTATATATTCTCTTTTTCACACAGTTGGTAATATGTATACTGTCTTGCATATGGCTTTTTTAAACTTTATATATATAGAAAAATCTGGGCTGGCCAAATAGCTCAGTGGATTAAAGTGCCTGCAAACAGTCTCAGGGGCCAGGGGTTCGATCCCCGGGCCTGCCGTGCTGGCCCCGCCCGCAGGGTGTGCTGAGATGGCAATTGAGACTAGGCTTGGTGGCGTATGCCTGTAATCCCAGCTCTTGGGAGGCTGTAAACAGGTGGATCACTACTAGTCCAATCTAATAGACCCTAAACACCCTGTAGGTACTTCCCTAAAATACAAAAAAAGAGAAAAATCTATATTATTATTAAGATTGTTACTAAGTATTTAAAATTGGCACTTCTAAAACATGGCTGTTTTTTTTTGCTTATTCCTCCTGACAGTAGAATTTTTTTAAAAGTACTGTGAATTGCAAACTTTATTTCTCTGATATCTTAGAAGATATAACATACTTCTTTCCCTACTTTAGCACTGGTCTTAGTCAGGGATGTTTTGGATCAGTCCTACTGCTTACTGCTTCTAGTTGTCTACAGTCAAAATTTTTGAGATTCTTAGCCTATCAACAAGGCACACTGCCATTTACCACCAGCACATTTTGCCAGGTTTATTTCCTGCTCCTGTCTCCTGTTGTCTGAGTGTTTGGCCTGCCACAAGTTGCCATAGACTGGGTGATTAGACAACAGAAACATTTTTTACAGTTCTGATGGCATGAAAGTCCCAAGTCCAAAGCTCAACAGGGTTTCCTTTCTCTGAGACTACCCTTGTGGGCTTTCCTATGGCTGTCTCCTCCCTCTTCTTTACTCAACAAAGAGAGCCACTCCCGCTCTTCCTCTTCTCAGAGGGCAGCAGTGCTGTCAGCTTAGGGCCCTGACTTGATGGACTCATTCAGCTTTAATTACCTTATGAAAGACTCAGTCATTTTCCTCATAGCTGGAACAGAATTCCACACTGGACTTCCGTACTTTATAAGAGGGGTGGGAGATTTTCTTTGGGCTCACATTTCAGAAGTTTCAGTCCTTGCAAAGTTGATGACAGGGTGCAGGGGCCTGGGCAAAGAGCAGAGGTGCTCGTGTCCTGGTCCTGAGGAAGCAGAGAGTGAAGGGAGGAACCAGGGAGGGCAGTACATGTGCCAGGTCACCACTACCCCAGATATCCCCACTTTCAATTAGGCCCTGCTTCCTACTGTCACATTTAAAAGCACCCCCGTGGTTTGGTCATCCTTCCAAAGTTTACCTGTTAGTCTATGAGGCTTTGGGGAGACATCCACATATAAATCCTGAAAAGTTCCCTGTCTCCAGACAAACTCATGTTGTGTTAATGAGGCTTCATAGGGCTGTCAGCTGATGAGTTCAGTCCACAGCATTCTACCTGACTCTTCAAATGTATGTCTTTATCTGCCTGCCTCTGTTTCTGTCTTGATGTTTCTTTGTGTGTCTCTCTCTGTCTCTCTCTCTCTCCCTCTCCCTCTGCCTGTCTCTCTTCCCTCCCTCCCTCCTTCCCTCCCTCCCTCCCTGCATCTCTGCCTCTTTCTCTGTGTCTGTCTCTGCCTCTTCCCTTTCCTTCCTCCCTTTTTCCCTTTCTCTCCCTTCTATTCTGGACACTGCACCTAGGAGGAATAAAGCCTCATGTTTATGTCCTTATTTAATTTCATTTACTTCTTAAAAACTCTATTCAGGACAGTTCATTTCCTAGTACTCATTTAAAAACCTTTTATTAAAATCATAGATATTAACAGTCAGAATGTATCATTGTCTTTTCAGCTAAAACCATTCCTCTCTTCTCAATCATCTTTCTTTGCCTGTATAAATCCTGATTAGGATAGCCTCTTTTTGGAAAAATTATTATATAAAACCTTACCAAATACATGTTCAGTAAAATTATTATATTCGTAGTAGCATAATCTCAGAATATTGGCTACATGTTAAGCACTACACTATAATTATTACCCAAGTGCTTCCAACTTAAGGAAGACTTGCCAGAACTCTCATAACTAGTTAATATAATCACAGTTTGAACCCAAAATTTGAATTCCAGCATGTATTTTCTTGTTTTACATTTAAGCAGATGTGGGTTTTGGTTTTTTTTTCCTTCAGCATGCTTGACACAAGACAGTAAAATTTACATGTATCTATCTTTTCCACTGAGCTTTTCAAGAAAACATCTCAGTCAACCAGTCAGCATAATGTTAATTTAACCTTTTGTTGAGCAGGTAGCATCAACATCATGAGGAAGATTTCTGTGCTTTAGAAACAGAGCCTGAATTTGTTAATGACTCCTAGGCGCGCCACCATGCCCAGTCTCAATCTCCCTCTCAGCCGGGGCACACTGGGAATCAAACCCCAGTCCCAGCTACTAAGCAGGCACTTTAGTCTCCTGAGCTATATGGCCGGCCCTTGTGCTTGCATTTAAAAAATATTATATGTATACTTTTTATTAGCTAGGTGTACAGAGATGAGTAAAAGTAAGACATTGTCCTTTCTTACAGAAACTCATTTCACTGGGAGTGGTGATAAGTTAATCATTTAGGGTCTGTGGTGATAAGGGGTTAGGTCTGAGCTGTCTTGAATTATTTGAATAAATCGGGTAATGAGAACAGAGGAGGCATGTTACAACTAAAAAAAAAAAAAAGGCTATAAAATTAGGGAGGCAGAGTATAAGAACAGGCAAAAAGCAAATTCTTAAGGTGTGAGACAAACCAGGGGCTGTTAGCAGTCCAGATGGTACATAATGACAGCCTAGGTAAAGTGTTGGCTGTGGAGTGAGACAGGCATAGTCAGTGTGACTTGAGACAGTTTGATGTGGGAGAAGGGAGAGGAAATGGGAGATAATTGTTACGTTCCCAGCTTAGGTGATTGTAGACATGGCAAGCCCGTCAAGGAAATGGCTAATTTAGAATGAGCAGGTTTGGAGGAGAAAGTTGAGGAAGGATGTTAAGATAGTAAAGTTGTTGATCCTTGAAGGATCCCAGCTGGCCATTATCCTACCGAAGATTTCAGAAGAAGGGGCTGAGATAGAAGTAGAACTTTAATTTCACTTAAAAGTAGAAGTAAAGCCAAAGTAAAATGTTGGATAGCCCAGGGAGAATGTAGCTAGCTTAAGAACTAAGGTCCAAGGTTGGATGGTTCTTCATATTTAGGATTAAATTTAAAATTAAAACTGAGCCATGTCTGATACCTGGTTTTATGTGACACTTTGTGTGTGTGTGTGTGTGTGTGTGTGTGTGTGTGTATTGTAACAAATGTAAAAATGCTGTAGTTTTAATTAACTACAGATATTTGATTTAAAAAATTTGATGAAATTTTAAAACTTTATGTCCTTTTTGTGGCTATGTGGGTTTTTTCTTGTTTTTGAGACAAGGCCTCCCTATGTAGTTTAGCCTGACCTTGAACTCACTGTGTAGCCCGTGCCATCCTGGAACTCCTGCCTTTGCTTCCCACATGCTAGATTATAGGTGTGCACCAGCACTCAGCCTGCAGTTATGCATACATGTTTCAATATACCTTTGTTGCTTTAATTCTCATTTTGTTTTAAGAACTGTTTCAGATGTGTCATTTTAGGTACATTCAAATGCCTATCCATCAGTTTTGTTTTTCAGGCATTCTTATGGTATCACTGACTTCTCTGATTTTAATGTTCTGAACTTTTTTCTTAAAGAAATATTACATTAATTTGTTCCTAACTGGAAAACAGAAATGATAGGGCCAGAATCATACGTATATTTTTACCAACATAAAAATTGGGCATATACATTAGTATTGTTTGTCCATTTTTAAAAAATTTTCTGATCTTTTCTGATATAAAACCTTTATATAGTGAAATGCATACATGTTAAATGCATAACTCTGATAGCTCAGTGACTTTGCAGACATTAATACACCCTTCTCTAAATGTGAAGTATTTCCATTATCTTAAAAAAAAAAAAAAAAACTACTTTGTAACTCCTGTTCCTACTTTAAGAGACAACTGCATTTGAGATTTTGGGGGGATTTTTTTAGCCATACATTAGTTCTGCCTGTTCTAGAATTTGAAGTAAGTGAAGTCATGTGGTATTATTTTGTACCAGCTTCTTTCTCTCAGAATTGTATCTGAGGTTCACCAATATTTCAAACATCAGTATTCCTTTGCATTCTACTACTGAGTGGCATTTCCTTGTAATGATAGTGGGTTTATTATTTTATTTACTGATGGCCATCGTGGCTGTTCCTAATTTGAGGTTATAATGAATAAAGCTGCTTGAATATTCAATCACTTGTGCTTTTCAAACATTTTACATATTGTATGTACATATAAATATGTTTTGTTGTTCTGAAGCAGTGGCTAGGGTAGAATTGTTAGGTTATGTATTTTTAACTCTTTAAGAAGCTCACAATCTTTTTTCAGAAGTTAGTGCACCATTTATATTTTCTTCAGCAATATGTAAATTTCTGTTGGTCAGTGTCCATACCATCACTTAGTATTGTCAGTCATTTTAGTTTAGTTCTTCTGATACAGTGATTTCTCATTGTGGCTCAATTTGTATTTTCCCAGTGACTAAACGATATTTAACCATGTTCTTTGTGTTTATTTACTTTTCATATATATTTATGAAGTGTCTCTTTTGCCTGTTTGTGTGCATGGAGGGGGTAAATATGCTTAATGTACAGTGTACTATTTCAACCATTTTTAAGTGTTTATGTTGTGGCATCCAGTACTTTCACACTGTGCCAGCCCTTCTCAACCATTCATATCTAGAATGGTTTTCATCTTCTCAAACTGGAACTGTATACCACTCCCCTTCCCCATTCATACACTCAGCTCCTGGCAACTACTATTTTGTTTTCTATCTCTATGGCACCTATAGGCCGTAGAAATAGGCCATCTGACCTTTTCCGATTAGCTTGTTGCACAGTGCAGTGCAGTGCATTATGTCTTCAAAGGTTCTTTGTGTTGTACAGGCTGAATAGCTCTGGTTGGTTGGTTGGTAGGTAGGTAGGTAGGTAGGTAGGTAGGTAGGTAGGTAGATAGATAGATAGATAGATAGATAGATAGATAGATAGATAGATAAATAGATAGATTTTGACCTATTAATGGACATTTCTGGTATTTTCACCTTTTTTTGGTTGTTGTAAGTAGTAGCCTAGGAACATTAATTCCCTTGCCTTATTTTTTAATGAGTTGCTTATACTTTTGTTACTAAGTCATGTGTGAGTTATTAATTATATAAAGTGATTTGTCAGATACATGCTTTGAAAATGTTCTAGTCTATTGTGCATTTGCTTACTTTTTAATTGTCTTGATTACCAAAAGCTTTAAATGATATGAAGTATAATTTATAATTTTTATGAATTATTTTTTGTCCTAAGAAATCTTTTACTTCTATTTGAAAAATACTATTTCTATTCTAGAAGATTTATGGTTTGAGTTTTTACTTCAGACCTGTGCTATATCTTGAATTTCTTTTTTTCTGTGTATAATGTAAGAATTACGATCTTCCTGTGAGGATTCCCTTTGATTCTAACATCATTTGTTTTTGAATTTCTTTGATTCCTTTGCCCAAAATTGTCTCTGTGCAACTCTACATCTAGATTCCATTCAAATACATTCATTTATTTTCCTGACCTGCCCCATTACTCTACTCATTTGCTGCCTTACAAATCTTGAAGTCAAGTGTTATAAATCCTCCAGCCATTCTTGTTTTTTTTTTCTTTTCAAGATTTTCTTAACTACTCTAAGTTATTTGAATTTTTACCCAAGTTTTACCATCAGATTTTCAGATTCAATTTTTTTTAAGTATGCACTGAGGTTATGTTGCTGTTGCATTGATGAATAAAAAAATGTATGGGATGTCATACATGCTTATGTTAGAAAATATTTACTTTTTTAAAAAAAGGCTACATTTCTTTCTTAAATATCTAACAAAAAATAAAAGCAAAGTAAAACCTCCAAGTACAGAGAATGAAAAAATAATAAAGGTGGAGCAAACATAAAGAATACAGGGGGGCTGGAGAGATGGCTCAGTGGTCTAAAGCACCTACTTAGAACAAGCTTAGCAAAGCATCAGGGACCACGGTTCAATCCCCCAGCACCACATGCCAGCCAGCCCCGCCCCCTGGTGGGCTGAGCTGGCCCCACACACACACACC
>NW_004524600.1:16251300-16297853 GCF_000260255.1 Octodon degus
CAAAAAAAGATGATATCAATTAACATTATGTATACATTACAAAGATAATAGGACAATTAGAAAGAAAATCAGTCAACTGGAAAACCTAAGAGAAACAGAAGTCAATGAAGGACATGAACTACTATTACTCAAGAGATGATCTGACCAGTGTGCACCCACTGAAATTGAATTCCTAGGCTTAAAATCTTGTTACAAACATGACTTACGGATTAAGTATTAAGTATGAAAATACTGTCAATCTTACACAAATGCTTTTATAAAACAGAATCTTAAAACCTCAAAACGATCATTTATAGTTGTTTAATATCAAAATATTTCTGGATACATTATCATTATTGATTCCTGATTCAATTCCAGTTTGGTTGAAGAACATACTTAGTAAAATTTCACTAGTAGGAGTTTACTATGATGCATTTCATGGCTCACGATGTGACTTGTTTTGGTGAACATTTCATGCTCACTTGAGCATATTTGGTAGTTACTGGTTGTCGTGTCTGTGGACATGAAATATGAAGGAGTGGTAGAACTTCCAACTGAGAATTTATTAGTTTTGTAAGTTTTTGTTTTATTTGAAACTGTTAATTTATTAGGCACATGTTGCTTTGTAATTAATTTTGTAAAATGAACTTCTTTACCATTCATTGCTTTGTCTATTATTAAAATTACTCATTAATCTCCTGGGTATTTTCATTAGGTCTTTTAAAGTAATCTTCCACATCAACCAACAGTATAGTGTATTATAAATAGTGTCTAAAGTCTACATTTCAAAACAGAGTATCTCCTTACCTCTTCTCCATAGATAGCTAAATGTGAAATTTCGTCCCATTGTTTTTATTTAACTGAATACTTTGAACAATACACAGATCATTAATAGCGAGTACAGTAAATACTGAGTGAAAGGCAGCTGCCAAAAATAGTTGATGCTGAGTAGCATAAGTGTGACGTTTTCCAAAAATGTCCTTGCTTTTCATTTCAAGAAAGTTTATTTAAAAGAAAAACATACCAGATATAAAGAATTTACAGAATTGGAATGTGTTAACCTGAAGGAAGTGATAATTCCATGTGAGGCACAATTCAATTTTAAAGAAAACAAGTATCTAAAGCATTTATTTTGAGACAGAGAGCCTATTTATCAAATGCATTAAATCGTATTGCAATTGTACAGTTTTTGTCATGTAAATATAGCAAAAAGAATAGATTTGTATTTGAAAATACTACTTTAACTTTGTGTCAGCAGATGTTGAGGAAAGTGAAGATGCTGGTGCAGCCTCTTTTCCTGCTCAGCCACCTCAGCCGTCCTCCTCTTCAGCTTACGACCCAGGCAGCATCCCATCAGGTAGCTATTCTGGAATCCAGATCCCTCCAGGTGCACATGCTCCAGCAAACACACCCGCAGAAGTGCCGCACAGCGCAGGTGAGAAATCTCAGTTTGTCACATAGGAGCCTCCTGATGCTGGCCTGTATCACAGCAGAATCCTTAGGCCTGCAAAACTCACAAACTTGTCTTCAATGAGGTTTTACTATTTCTTGCATTCTAGTTGTTTGAGCTATAACAAATATTGTAGTGTATCAGTTACTTTCAAGTTCATTAAAAAGAGTATTAGTGTTTCATTTTGTTTTCTTTCCCTCTTGGCTCTTCACTGTCATTTAAGAGTAATACTGTAGTGAGTAGTTTCTTGGAGGTTGTGTCAGTCGGGATTGTACTAAGGTAAGAAGGTCCAGGCCTTTAGGTCGTTTTGCATGAGTTAGGTAACTTTTAAAGTTTTCTGTTTTCATCATGTTTTTCTCTACGCTTTAAAATTTAATATTGTATATTACTTACAGAAAATGCTAGTATTTTACTTGTAAGACTATGAATAAGATTGATCGTCACAGTACTTGCTATGGTTCAGGATAATTTACTTTGACTTGTCAATGTCTTATGATTGGGGTGAGGACATTTATAGTCAAACCAATTTGGATTTGTGTTTTTAAGTAAAAACTTCATGGTGTACTATTTTACCATCTTTCAAAAGCCTTGCAGATTTGTAGAACAGCTGAGCAAAACCAGCTATGTACTGTAGTTACCTTATGTAAGTACTTCCAGAATATGCTTCAATGTGTCAGCCCTGGTCCAGAACCCCAGACAGGCGTTCTCTTAGAGGGGTCAGCTCAGTGCATTCGGGAGCCAGCTAATACTGAACCACACTCTGCTAATCTACAACTTAAAGTGGTATTCAGCATCCCTCAAGCTAGATTTTTTCTTTTTTTCTAAATGAAATTAAACATACCTACTTTTCATAGTTCCTTCAAGTTTTAAATGGAAAAAAAGTATGAAAATTTAACAGTAAACCTAACACAAAAATCTATGATCAACAGATTAGCTTCCTTTCCTTCATTTCTTTTTTCTTCACAATTTTTATGCCAAAAAGAAGGTGTTTAATGGTAAGTTAATAAACACTTAGAATCATTTCTTGAATCAAGAAAAATGTGACATTTAAAATTAAAACTTTCAAAAACCTTATGAAAAGATTATCTAAGAGATATGGCCTTAGATAGTGTTTTAAGGTACAGCTGCCACATATACATTGGTTTATATGTAGTTTGTGTACTGTATCTACTCTGTGCCTACCACCACTTACATATTTGCACACACATGCACTGTGTACCTGTGCATGTGGGTAAGAGGAAGAACTTTTAGTAGGGTTACATTAAGTTAATGAGTTGCTGTTTTTGTGCTATCAAAAATGATAAAATATTGGTAATTTTTTATGTTCAAACAAATAACAAAATGCTTGAAATATTTATGGCAGAAAGATGTTAGGAGGTGGTTGTCTGTTTCTTTTGATCCAGTGAACTCAGACATAGGTTATTGTTTGTCCCTCTCCTCCTTGCCTCCTGGTTTCCCATTCCTTAGAGAAGGGAATGACAACACTTCAAAACCTTTATAGTATGAGACCTGTCTTGTTTTATACTTTAGCTGTTTGTACAATTATTCTCGTAGCACCTATCTTACCTATTGTCTCTTGTTGACAGGGTCTGAAGAAATTAACACTTACCTAAACAGAGATACCCAGGAAGAGAACCAAAATTTGAACAAGTCTAGCTTCTTGCTTTTGCTCCCTCCTTTGCATGTCTCTTCCTCCAAGAAGCTAAAGTATTGTGAACTTCTATCCCTGATTTGTCAAATTCTATTTCCCTTCGTGTTGGTTTGAGATGTTGGGCTCTCCTCTTAGCCCCCAGATTGCTTTTCTATTTGTAATATTTCAAAAATCAATTCATAATTATCTGATAAAAAGAATAACATTTTTAATTTATAAATATAGCAGATGTTTCCCCTCTTGCTCACTTAAAGAATGATTTACTTTCTCACATATAAAGGTTCAGGATGCACTTTTATCAGAAGGAAATCCTTAAGATAGCCAAGAAGAATAGTTTGTACTAATTTACAGTTTTCATTTCTTCCATAAAAAAGCAAAGGGTCTACACCAAGGGCAGGAATAGCAATTGCTTCAGCACACGGCATTTACCGCCTGTGCCTTAACTCCTGGGCAAGTGTTTTGTGGAGGCAGGCAGAGTATGCTTTTTTACTATTGAAACACATACTTACAGTTTATAGTATATAAAAAAATAGTCTAGATGAAATAGAATTAGAATACGAGCCTTTTAATTATAAAAGAAGCTCACCTCATATGTAGCAGTTGGCTCTACTGAATTCACTTAGGCTTTAATGCTTTGTTATTTACTTTCTGACTTGTTCTCCCTGTGCCATTCCCACGACTAAAATGAGATTTTACTCAGCCCAGTCTTCTCTTGTCCTGCCTTTACTGCTCCTGTTCCTGTAGGTTAGCATGTCTTTCTCCCTTTTTCTCTGCCTCTAAGTTCTTTTTCTCAGGGTTCTGTTTACTTTTTGCATAATTTTCTCTAGTTTTCTAACTAACACCCATATCTCCTTTTTTACAGTCCTATCATTTAGTCAGCACAGCAACTTTGTACTTAACTGAAAATCTTTTTCATTCTTGAATATGTATTCATCCCACTTAATATATTATATATGTACCTACTTAAAAAATTAGAAGTTACTTCTTAACAATTCTCTTATATTAAATAATAGGAAAAAAAAATCCAAACTCACTGTGTTTTTCTCTAGTAGTATTTTTAGAGTCACATCTTTCCAGCGTACTACAGTCTGGGAGCTATGACCCTTTTGGACATTGTCAGATGAAACCTACCCAAAGCAAGAATGAAGGGAAAAATAACTAGATGTGGGCATCTTCCTAAATAAGTACACAGCATGTACTAATTTAACAGGTATTTATAAGCTTGTTTTGCACCACGCCTCCCAGCCCATGGGAGCAGCTCCTGCTGGCTGCCAGAGGACGGGCCTGACCTCCACACTTCCAGATAAACAAGGGATGGAGGCTGCTGACTATGCCACCCGAGGCGTGGTGAGCAGTTGCTCATCGGTTCAAGTTGGAGTTGGTTGTCAACATGGTACTTATTGCTATGTAGGCTGCTTTATTTTAATATTGCTCCAGTGAAAGTTTACTGCTAGCTAAACATTGTCTCCCCATAAATTCAGTTTTGTCCCTGTTAATATTACCTAGTCAGTTACATGGAGCTGTACAAATAAGCACCTGAGAGTTAAAGCAGGCCTTGACCAAAAATGGTGCCTTTTCAAAACACCAAGTGGTTGGGGATTTTAATTTAGAATAAAACACATTATTTAGCAAGCTAATATATAGGTTGGACTCTGAGAAAGTTTATAAACTTGCCTTTTAAATTAAAAAATCTACTTAATAAACTATCATCTACACACACGATAGAACAGCTGCTTAAAAAAACTAGACGTGTCTTTGAAGATCCCTCTCAGACCTAATATTCTAATTTTTAAATTGTATTTTTGTGCTTTGAAGTGTTTAGTAAGTGTGTAGGGAAAATTATTTCAGACATTTATAGTTTCACTTTACATGTGTTTGGTTAGCTCTTATCAAAGTCAAGCAAAAAATAGTAACAGCTGGTTAATTTAAGATGTGTATGTCTCCTGAATTTGCAGTAATACTTCCATAAAATTTTTCCTATGAGTATGTTTTTTACACAGTATGTATAAGGATATTGACTGAAACATTAACTGTGTCAGTAGTGCCTGTAGCAACCTATGTTTGTCATTAATAGACTGCTTTTTAAATTATATGTATAGAATGGGACATTTCATAACCATTAAAAAGAACAAGACAGATTGAAATGTATTAATCTAAGCCATATTCAGTGAAAAATACACACCCAGTATAGCATACATGCAGAATACATAACCATTTGCAAAACACACACAGTATAAAGGGATTTATTTAGAGGAGTTTGATTTAGGGAAGAACACAGGCTTCTTAGCAAAGAACAGCACTGAGTTGAATCGATGAATGGAAGATGGATGGATGGATGGATGGATGGACGGACGGATGGATGGATGGATGTATGATGGGTGGGATTGGAAACATAGGAAACCCACAGTGGTTTTGAATTAGGTAATACTCCTAACGTGGCTTAGAGTTGACAGGAGAGGCAGGCTTTCATGTACATATTTTTTTGTACTGTTTAAAATTTTTGCTTGACTTTTCGCCTGTAAGCCTTCTATTTTTCAAGGTTTTTTAGTTAGTTAAATGGTAAAATTTTAATGACATTTAATAGTTCTAACAACTATAAAAGAAGTTTACCCTTTAAACCAAATTAAATGAAGTAAAAAAGTTAAATTTAAACTTATTTTCTTAGAGTTGCAGATGACATCCTTCAAAGTCATTATGTCATGCTAGGAAAACTATCTTAGAACGTTAATCTTTGTGAAAGCATCGTTCTGTTATGTGCTGCTGGAAACTGTTCTGTCTTCTTCCTTTCCTCTCTTCCCATTTCCTTTTCCACGTAACCCTTACTACAAATTGCGTATTCCAATTTAACCTATTTGGATTTAACCTATCAACTTGAAGTAATGAACTTTGAGAAGTTATTTGACTTCATTGATTTGTATAATCGGCTTTCCTTCATTCAGCTACCCTGTTAAATTAATTATTTCTAGTCTTTCCTTTAAAAATGTTAAAATTTTTTGTTAATTTCTTTGATGAATTATCAACTGTTTTTAATTTCACTGCTACTCTTTGAGTATAACAATTTTGACAAGTTCCAGCAGAAAATCAAAGTGAATTGCTTAGTAGGTCTACAAAAATACTGTCTTAGTAAGGTGCTACCTGGAGCCAGACATGGTGGGGCAGGCCTGTAAAATCAGCACGTTAGGAAGGTGAGAAAGGAGGTTCTCAACTTTAAACCAGCCTATG
Source organism: Octodon degus (assembly GCF_000260255.1). Lineage (NCBI taxonomy): Eukaryota > Metazoa > Chordata > Mammalia > Rodentia > Octodontidae > Octodon > Octodon degus. The sequence goes on from NW_004524600.1 coordinate 16,257,603, forward strand.
CAACCTAGTGACTTACCTTAAACTAAAAACGTAAAAAACTGGGTGTGCTAGCACCCAGCAATCAGGCTGACACAAGGAGGATTACCAAAAATTCAGGACTAGCCTGAACTACATAGTAAAACCATGACTCAAAAAACCAAAAATGTAATAATTTTTTTAAAGTGGTGTGGTAGAGCTCAGTGCAGATGTGTTAGATTCAATCCCTAGTATGGGGGCAGGGGTGACTTTAAAATATGAACTATAAAATTTTATTTTTATGCAAACTGATGAAATAGTCCACATATATTAAACTAAGTCTATTATGCTTCACCTTTTCCCCCAGTGTGTGTGTGTGTGTGTGTGTGTGTGTGTGTGTGTGTGCGTGTGTGCATGTATGTATTTATTTTTATGAATTTAGGACAGGGTTTACAGGGTATGCAGGGTCTCACAATGTAGATCGGTCTCATAGTGATTTTCCTGTTTTCAGCCTCCCACCATGCCCAGTCTCAGTTGCTGTCTCAGCATGCCCCAGGGGTGGGGTTGGCATGGCACACCAGGGATCGAACCCCAGCCGCTGTGCTCTGCCTAAGCAGGTGCTTTAGCCCACTGAGCTATCTGACTGGCCCCACCCCAGTGTATTTAATTGGCTGTGACATTAAAAGATATGAAAGAAGTGTGTCACTTTCACAGATATATGGTAAGCATCAATTGCAAAACCAAGTTGAAGCATTATACATGACATGTAAACACTCATTATTTTCCTCCCAGTGTTCTGCACCATTGTGTAGCAAGTATAATTTGGAACCCAGTAAGGTTTCAAGAAAATGTTTAAGTGAAATTGCCTCAAATTGTTGTGCTTTTAGTTTCAAATAAAATTGTTGTGGTGCTACTTACAAGGGCTAAGGTAGAATCAACCTAGGTATTTATCATCAGATGAGTAAGCAAGAATGAAATTCAGTCATCTGCTTTAAAATGAATGGAACTGGAAGACAGAGATATAAGCTTATTTAAATTCCTTTATGAAATATAATGAAGAGGTTGACACTTCATACCCATCTGTGGTTTTCTGGTTCACAGGTGTAACGAGTAATCCTATCCAGCCTTCTCCACAGACCATCCCAGCCATTGATCCTGCACTGTTCAGTACAGTTTCCCAGGGTGAGTCAGCTATCTGTTCTGAGCTGTATTGTCACTCTTCCATTGAGATGTTATTCTGTAACTTAACGTAAGTACTATACGTGCAAATGTTCTTAATTTAAATCAGAATGTTTAGCTGATTTACAAGAGATCTTTGCCTGTGTTTACTAGATTTCCAAGGTTGTTTCTTATTCTCAAAAATACCTACATCCAGAGATTCCCTTCTATTATCATTCTCTTTGTGTACTACTTGGTAACAGTGGCACAAACATCTACCTTGGATGCTTAATGCTAGATTAGTTTGTTTCAGGATTACTATGTGTTGTGTTAATGATCTTTTTCAACTGTACTGTTGTTCAGTTAGTATAACTTGCTGCACCATTTTCTTCTTTAAGACCTGTAGTCTCTGCATTTCCTATTCTGTTCCAATGAGCTATTTGTCTTTTGTTAAGACCATATCATCTTGATTAGTATAGATTTATAGGATGTCTTTAGTCTGGCAGATCAGTGTTCCAACTTTGTTCTTCTCCTTAAATGTATTGACTACCTTGGATCTTTTGCCACCCCATACAGACTTGATAGTTGTTTTGTTGATGAGCACATACTGGGATTTTCGTTGGAATCGGTAGATCGTGTTAGAAAGAACTGACAATCCATTAAAAAACATGGAATATTATGCCATTTACTTTTTCTTTGGTTGCTTTCAACAGAGTTTTGTTGTTTCCTTTGTATAGATCCTGTGCATATTTTACTGAATTTATACCTGAATATTTCATTTTGTGAGTTGCCAGTATAAATGATACAGTACTGGTTATGTAAACACAAATACAATGATGTTTGTTGTGCTTTTAATTTCAAATAAGATTTGTTGTGGTGCTACTTACAAGGGCTAAGGTAGAATCAACCTAGGTATTTATCATCAGATGAGTAAGCAAGAATGAAATTCAGTCATTTGCTTTAAAATGAATGGAACTGGAAGACAGAGATATAAGCTTATCAGTTGATTAAAATTTTCTGCCCAGCAAAGTCACTGTAAAAAGAACGTAGATGAGGAGAAAATGTGAAAAGACTCATCCGGTAAAGGAGCAGTCTCTGAAATATACTGGAACTATAGCCAGTACTAAGAACACAGTCCTGTTTGTAAATGGCCCAAAGATCTTAGGCACAAAGAAGATGATAGCAAGTATACACGTGAAAAGGTGCTCCACTTCCATATGTCATCAGGCAAATGTAAATTTAAAAACTGAGAATCTACCACATACCCATTAGACTCATAAGGATCTGGACCATGAACACCACCAGCTGCTGCTGACGGCTTGGAACCACAGGACCTTTCATTTGTTAATGGTAGGAAGTCAAAATGATATGAACATAGTAGAAGACTCTTTGACAGTTTTTTTTATTATTTTGTAATAAATTTTTGGCTAATTATAGCAGAATGGTGGAAAGGTAAATATTTGAAACAATCTTTACTTTTTTTACTTTTTCACTTATCTATAGTATTTGAGTGTAATGACTCAGCCCATTTTTTGAATCACAAGTATCCAAAAAGTATTTAGCAGACGTAATGAAATTTTATTTTATTCATCTACTCTTCTTGATATTAAGTGATATACTTAGGTGTCTTGGTTTCTTATCTCTCTTTGCTGACACAAAATACCTGACACCCAGAATTAAGGAAGGAAAGCTTTATTTAGTTCACAGTTTAGGGAGCTTTCAGTCTGTAGTCAGCTGGCCCCAAGGCAGAGTGGCAAGCCACAGTTCATGGTGATGGAAAACAGCAAAAGCAGCAAGAGAAAAAGGGAGAAGCAGCAGCAGAGAGCAAGCCTCTTTCCCTCCCTTACATTGTATGCAGGTAGGCGACCCACCTACATTCTAGTAAGCCCGCCCCATGACTGTATGAGGCCTTGGGGGAACATCCGATCACAAACCACAGCACTAGGGAAGGCCTAAGGCTCAACGCTGTCCTTTATATTTCCTTTAAGATTAACTACAGTCAGGCCTTTCTCTTTTGGTTCCTCCCGTATCCTGTGCATTCAGTCTGAGGAATAAAGTTATTAGAATGAGAGTGTCCACAACCTGTGCCATGTGAATTACTGCAGATGCCGATGGAAGTTGGAAGGGTCTCAAAAAGCCCACTTTAGATTCCTCTCTGGTGGCATTAGATAAATCAGCCTTGGAAATGGTCGCTCATTTAAGTTGAGTAATACCTTCATCTCTCTTTACACCAAAAAAATGACATCTCTGATTCTGTGCTAAACCAGCCTCCTTTTGCCACTGCAACAGTCTTTGACTGCTACCTGTCTTCCGCTTATTCTTGTCCTGCCCTGTTCAAGGAGGATACTCATATGTAAGGATGGTCTGTTCATGGTTTACATACAGCATAGATGCACAAGTTTAGAGCAGAGGTGCTGTATTAGACAGATCTATGTAAACACCATTTAGGTCCACACTGCACTGTGCGTTCTTGCTTACATTGATTGTGACTTTCAGTAAACGTTAGTGATAGGAAGAAAGCAGCTTTTATTTTGCTGTACAGAGGATATTTGTTATTTTGAATATAAAATCTCTTAAAATGAATTTGAACCGTTGTTTTTTTTTTTTTTAACCTGAACTGTGTCTTCCTAAGTTTTTAAGTGCTACTTTAAAGGGATCAGAATTAGGTGTCAGATTTTTTTCTTGAGTTTAAAATTTTAATCCATTCCCATATTAATGATTTGTTGTTTATATTTGTTAAATGAAGGAAAGCCTGGTGTGTTACAAATAACCACATGACATGACTTTTTGGTGTTTTTTTGTTTTTGTTTCTTTTTTTGTCTTTTTGAGATGGGGTCTCTGTGCAGTTTAGGCTGGCCTTGAGCTTACATTGTAGCTCATGCTAGACTCCTTCCTCAGCCACCCAAGTGCTGGGATTATAGGCATGAGCTACCACACCCAGCTTGACTTTAAGTTTTAGGGAGTATTGAAAAGAAGTTTAATATCTCTATATGTCTGTAAAATTAAAGTTTGTATCTAACTCCACAACTGCGTGATTATATGCAGGTACTGGCTTTTATGTACAAGTTACGTAAGTTGTTATATATGTTTATAAGCTTGATGTATTAATATTTTTCAGTTAAAATATTTCACATTTTCTAAATACTGTTTTATTAAATTAATATACATTTTAAAATCATTTTATTAGTTATAAAAAGTAACACTTTTCATTATAACATTTTAACTTATTAATAAATAGTTGTCAGCAAAACAGTGCTAAAGCACTTTTTACCCTAATGCTGTAAAAAGAAGAGTAGTGTGAATATTAGTGTTTTCTTCCAACAAGTATAGTAAATTTTGGATGGATGCCTTCATGTATTTAAAAGAGTTCCCTAAAAGCGTAGAATATTAGCATGGAATCAACAGTGTTGATTCTAAATTTTCCCAAGTGACTTACTTACCTAGATGGTGCATATCCAGGTGACTAGAGCCTTTTTATTTCTGAAATTGGTGGCTATTAGTTCAAGAAAAAAAAAAATACAAAATTGAAGTGAGCTTGTCTAAATTGTAAACAAAACTGAAACATAGTTATTTTTTAAATTTAATGGGTAACAATTTGTCAAAATAAAAGACAAGACTTGTGGAGAACCTGCTTTGGTTTTTATCATTTAATTACAATTTATTAATTGATTGTATTCTTAGGATTTAAAAGCAAAACCAAAATTCAAAAGAATTAAAATACTTTCATTTGGAATGTGTAATCTGATTCATAATAGTAAGAAACTAAGTTTATGTAATCTTTCATAATATTAATTCAGTATTTGAAGACTTTTACCATATGTCAAACCCTACACTAGTTTCTGTGAGTAAATTTGTCAGTGTATTTTCTTAAAAGCTGAAATTTAATTAATTCTGGATATATTTTATTTTTATTATTATTTTTTTAAATGTATATTTGGTACACGGTCTCACTATATAGCTCAGACTCATAGTGATCCTCCTGTTTTCAGCCTCCCCAGCACTGGGATTATAGGCATGCGCCCCCACACCCGGACTCTTTTAAAATGTAGGAATCATTTAAAGCATGGACAGCATTTTCATGTAAAGTTACTGAGCTCAGCCACAACAGGTGCCTGGCCCTGTTGTGAGATAAAAGCTTTAAATTACACATATTGTATCAGTACTCTGAAATTTTGAGAAAATAGTAAATTAGAATTTAGTATCAGCTTTCCTAGAATTGCAACCATTTATTTAATGTCATTCACTTTATACTACATCTACTGATGGCAAAACTTTAAAAAGTCATTCTCAGCTCAGCCTTATAAACAGAATTGAAATATGCCTTCAGCTTGTTATGCTCTGTGCCTTGAGCCTTCTAATCAGCAGATATTCCTAGTTCCCATAAAAGTTTCCACAGAACAGGGTGTTTCAGTAAACATACAATGTCAGGTTTTTGAGCTTGTCCTTAGAAATACATATTCAAGTGTATTCATGTATTAGATTAAATATATTTTAGTATATTTTTAACCAAATGATTTAGTTGGACTCTATATATATTTATCATGTGTTTAACTAGAAAACTTGCTGTAAATAGGTTTTAGACAAATAATTTGTAAACTAATGTTTTCATGTTTGTATGTGAATGATAAAAATTGGAAACTGAATTTTATTTGGATTGCACAAAATATAAAGTATTTTCATTTTAAAAATACTAAATGCTGTATTTTCTACTTGAAGTATGGTACTCACCTTTCTTATTGAGGTTGTGTTTACTGTGTGTTCTGGCACACATGAGGGTTGAATGGTTTAGTCTGTGTGTATTGTTCCGTGAAAAGAGCAGCTCAGTGTCTTTAGACTTCAGAGCTACTTTCTTTTTAGAACAGACTAATTGTATGCAGTTAATTTGCAAAACTATAGTGACATCTAAGTTATTGCTTGTAGGAAAATCTTGTATAAGTTATTTTTATATTGCCATAACTGGTTTATATTCATAATTAAATACTGTAAAGAATGGAGAAAATTCATCAACACGAATGAGATTGAAAAAGCTTTATTTTTACATAACATTAAATAATTTCTTTGATTTCAAAGGTAGCCACATATATAACCTTAAAACAACTTTTATAATCTAATAAATATCTGAATCTTTTTCTTTTAGGGGATGTCCGTCTAACCCCAGAGGACTTTGCTAGAGCTCAAAAGTACTGCAAATATGCGGGCAGTGCTTTGCAGTATGAAGATGTAAGCACAGCGGTACAGAATCTAGAGAAGGCCCTCAAGCTGCTGACGACAGGCAGAGAATGAAGCCTTTGTACAAGAGATTCGTGTATTTTTGGCATAAGGAGCTAACGTTCATTACTCTATCAGAAGCACAGTTTTTTAAGGGGGACTTTAGTTCCATTGAATGTGACAATGAAATCTGTGTCTATCTGGCTCCTGCTGAAGCACTCAGCAGCAGCCTCAGCCAGTTTCCATTGTGCTTTACTGGATCCCATGATCTCTGAGTCTACAGGGCTGATGTTAGCGAGATCTTATAAAATGTCATTTGAACCCTACTTTAAAGTGAAAACACACCACATAAAATTATGTTGAGAATAAGCTTGCTAATTCAGGTACATTAAGGGATTTTCTAAAAATCTATACTATTTGGACAAACCACATTACTTTGCTATACAACTCTAAATTTAACTTTTAATAAAGATTGCCAGAATGTTCCTAGAGATCATGTTTTTGTTTTCCTCAGATTTTACGAAATTAATACGAACATGGGAAATGTTAGAGGAACCCAAAAGACATTATGGAAAAACCCTTAATATATATTCATAGTAGATATAACAACATTACAAATTTGAAACTTTGTGAAAGGAAATGAAAATGAGGTCAAGCAGTCGAGCCCCTTTTAGACTCCAGGATGACATTGGTTTCCTTATTTGATTCCCCTTATCCACTGAAGCTTAAGATGAGTTGGCATTTGCTTCATTGGCAGTTTGACTGCATGTATTAGAAAATGAAAAATCATTTGTAGGAATACCTGGGAACTTGGTGCTTTAAGTTAAGGTTTTCCTCATCAGCTGTGGAGTGGATTCCACAGAATATATATATATAGGTGGGATGATGCTGAAGATTATAGGACTTCAGGTTCTCAGCCGTTAAGTTTGTAAGTTTTGTAATTATAGACTTCCTGTGTCACCTGCATTTGTGCTATGTAGAAAATAAATACAAGGATTCTTTTAATTAGTTCAGCGTACTACAAAGCCAAATGTCTGTTTTGATTTGCATGGTAGAATTGTCCTTTTGAAACGTGTTTATATTTAGGTATAGGAATACAAATATCTCTATAGTAAGAAGCAGTGTTTTAAGGTTAATTTGACAAATTCATCTGAAACTTACGTGTTCTCTTTTGTGTGTGGCACTTGGATTGAAATCTGTTACATTTTGGTGAGCTGTGGCCTGTGGGTGGCTCACCTATGAGATAAAGTTTTACTGGAACAAAACCACACTCATTCATTTCTGTTCTGTCTGGTTGCTCTGCACAACTATAGAGTTGTGTGGCTTGCCAGCTAGGGAGATTGTCTTGCCCTTTAAGAAGAAATATACTAATACCTATTCTAATTGCTTTGTTAAAAAAAAAAAAAAATGAATCACTTGTAACTATTTGTGTTCATCGTTCTTTGCATAAATATATGCAAAGTTTGATAGAATTAATATTCAGATTGAATGAACAATTCTTAAGTACCACGAAAAACAAGTCTACCCCCCAAAAAAATACCTTCTGAAAAATGTTCTCAAGTCCTTCACAAGATATATAAGTACGTATGGGGTTCAGCATTTGTATCTGAAAACACAGTGCTTTGACACAGCTCTGTAGATCATCATCATAATTGAAATACTAGCTGGGATGATCTTTCTGGAACCTATAAATACAGTTCCAGAGATTTTGCTTCAGACCTTTACATATCTGCACACCAAAACCATTAACACCTATTTCATAACCTTCATGTTGGCGCACTGTTAAGAAGGCACATGGAGGAAGGAAACTGGTAACTGTGGGGAATCCACTGACACGTGAGCTGCATAACATAGCAGTCCTTTCTATAAAATAGAAGTGACACACTGACCACTTCATAGTTTATTATGAGGATTAAATGAGATACATTTGACGTGTTGATTAGCATGTGGTAGTATTCAACAACTGTTTATGGTTAATGCTACAATTAATGTAAATTGTTATTATTTCCCAAAAACTAGGATATCACACTTGCTTTTGTAGCCCAATACTTAAAAATGTTTTTTTGCATGAGGGGACTAAGCTATATGTTTTCTAACTTTATCCTTCATAATTCTTCATATAAAATCCGACCATAAAATTAGGGTACCTGTCTGACGTAACACTGGAGTAAGCTATTTTCATTTCTTCAACCTGTATTCATTGAGCAGCTACTATGTGCCTGGTATTATTTTTACAATAAGTAGCAGAAAACAAGAAAAAATCTCTGCCTCATCGAGTTCACATTCTTTTTTTTTTTTTTTTTTTTTTTTTTCTTGTGGTACCAGGGATTGAACTCAGGACCCTGTGCTTGCCATGCAAGCGCTTATTCTACTGAGCTGTCTCTCCGGCCCAAGTTCACATTCTAATGGAGAAGAAAGGGACATATTGAATAAAAGTGTATCACGTGTTTGACCAGTGGTCTCAAAAGGTGATTGTGAGGAGTGCAGTTCTTGGTCTCAACCCGGTCCTCCTCAGTCCGAAACTCTAGAAATAGTACCCAGCTTTTTGAGTTTTCAGAGGCACACTAGCTGGTGAGTGGGGTAAAGCTTACTCAGGTCAGAACAATTAAGTCCAGGAGGAGAGGTTACCCTGAACCAGTGGTTCCCAAAGATACCATCGGACCACTACCGTCAGCATCAGAACCTCCTAGAAAGTACTAGGGTGCACACTTATAGAACTTCTGTATTGGATCTTAATAAACATCATTGAGAAAACTACAGTACAACACAGAAGATTCTTAGATGTATGGATACATGCATGTTTAAATTTCTTTTTTTTGGAACTGGGAATCAAACTCAAGATCTTGTGCTTGCCAAGAAAGTGCTGTGCTGCTAAGCTATTTAAATGTGGTAGGCAGGATAGCAGAGAGGCAGTGCCTAGCCATGCAGGTGTGAAGAGCGTTCCTGGCAGAGGGAGGTAGAAGTACAGTCCAGGTGTAAGTGAGGCAAAGACAGGTGAGGGAGGTGAAGGCCTAGAATAATACAGCCTTTTTGTAAAGGGCTTGAATAAGTGAGCAAGAAAGGTGTGAGGAACAGTCTGGTAGAACTTTGAAAGGAATCACGTTGCCTTCAGAGGCAGGAATAGGTCCTTGAGGAAGAGGAGTGTGGGGCCTGGCAGCCCAGCTGAGAATATTGCAGTAGTTGAGATGAGGTATAAGTGTTAACATAGGAAACATTGCCTTCTCGCTTTTTTTTTTTTTTTTTTTTTTTTTTTTTTTTTTTTGGTAAAGCCATGTGATTTCTGTAGAAAGGATATGAAGTATAGACATAGGAATGAAGATTGACTCTCCAGTTTGTAGACTGAAAGCCGGGAAGGAATAAGTAGTCATTAATCCCAGTTAGGGAAGTTGCCAAATTCCTGTGACTGTCCAGGCTAAAACTGATAGTGTTTTGTCAGTGTGACAAGAGGAAGAAAAAATAAGATAAATTACTGTCTACGTGATTTGCAGAGATCCCTCATTGAGAGCCTGCTCAGCTGAAGTTAGAAGCAGGAATTGTTTCCATGGCTAGCGTGTCCATGCAGATTTGCAGAGAGCTAAGTCATATCCAAAAACACAAGCTTTCATCACAGGCCTTGAGAATTAACATCCTCATATTGATGGTAGAATTTGTATCCAGCTGGTACTTAACAAAAATTTGAGATTTCTGTATATACACTAAAAATTTATCTGTTTCCTTTCTAAAGAAACTTACACTGTAAGAGCAGTATGAAGCAAAAGCTAATGTGGTTTGAACATCCCTAATCTTAAAGTACCAATTGACCAGAAATCTAAAAATTGTCAGTAAGCCCAAAATGATTGGAAATCAGAAGAATTTTGAGCATGAACATAACACTGTAAAGGGGTGAATTTTGGAGCATTTCCGATTAGGACAACAATTTTAAAATCTAAGCAATGTCTAAAATATGAAATACTTCCAGTCCCAAGCATTTTAAGATTTTTTTTAAAAACTGTCAGCTTGTACTCAGCAATCACAAGGGAAAATAGGGCCTGGGGAGATAGCTCAGTAGAATAAATACCTGCCTGGCAAGCGCAAGGTCCTGAGTTCAATCCCTGGTACCACAAAAAAAAAAAGCGGGGGGTGGGGAATAGGTTTTAATTTCCGTATCAGTACTACCAATAGTTGATAAATGTTAAGGAAGACTAGTACTAGACTCATGCAGTCTTCAGGACTGAATAAAACCATTTTTTGTTTTGTTTATGCAACAGGTTTCTTTTTCTCTTTTGAGGTAACTTCTATGCAGGATGACATGAAAATGATCCTCAGACCCTGTTTTCATTGAGTGAAGATTTAATTTCTTCCTGTATGAAGATTTGAATAACGTAAATAATGTATCTGCCTTTTTTATACTGAATTTAAAGGTAAACACTGTGTGATTGATGATTACTTAAATACCACTTGAATTATAGATTTAACTCTTCCCTTTTCAATACTGCTGAAATACTGTTTATAGATATTCCCTGATCCTTAAAGTAAAATCCTGCCAAAACATCAGCCTTGGGGAAAAAATATATTGTAGATCATTGTAGCAAAAGCTCTTAGACTAATTCATTCATTCTGCTACCATTTATAAGACCATACTCGATAGTCTCCACAAAATGTACTGCAAAGAAGATCTGGACATTTCTACTAATGTTTGATCTGCTGCACTGAGACAGTATGGGGTACAACCACTTCAGCAAGCTTTGTTGAAGAAGTTGGAATTGCAGCACACTGTGTTCCATAATACAAGGGTACAAAGTTTCATTAGAGGTCTTCCCTGCTTCACTTTAAATATTTGTAGATACACAAATGTGCACAACTACACAACTGAAGGTATTGTTCAGATGCCATAAAATACTAACATTTCTATTGAAAATAAATAAACTTTTGGTCCAAAACTAGGATCTGCAGCAGGACATTTCATTGGGATTTTGGCATTTGTGTTGTATCTTGAGAATGAGTAGGAATCCAGTCAAGAGACATGGGTAGTTAAGGTAAAAGGGAATCATAAAAGGGAAAACAGTTGTAGGAAAGCAGATACCTTTCTGCAGTTGAAGCAAAATAGCTACCGTAGTCCTAATGCCGATCTGCATAAGAGCTAGTGTAGTGATTGTCACACTGAGATTAGCAGCAATCTCAGTGTGCTCTTTATATAGATGTTCAATATATTAGTGAATGAATTTCTAGAAAAAACTTGTTTTGCATATAATACTAATTTGATTTTTAAAGTTCTACATACTGCCCTGTCATAATTCAAACAAGCTTCCAAATCAGAGTACATTGCACATTTATGAACAAATACTGGTCACAGTTCAAGACTGGGTGCTTTAAGATCAAGTTGTCACCAAATCCAGTGTCTTGTTAAGGCACATTCCCTTGCTGTATCTTCAGTAATGCAGAACATCTCCCCCAGGCACTAATCAGAGTCACCTCCCAAAGGTCCACTTCTTAATACTGTTGCCTTAGGGATTCATTTGCAATATACAAGTTTTGGAGAAGTGAAGCCATTCAGACCATGGCATGCCTTTAGTGCATTTTCTGTACTTCATAGCTGTAATGTCTACACACATTACTGAATATGAATATTGAGCATTTAGAAGTGAAAAAACATTAGCAGACATGAAGAGAAGCAAGACACGTGGAATAAATTTAGGTCTAAATCGCTTCTTGCACTGTTATTCTTCCTAAAGCTGATCGTGTGGCTCTGAAACAGAACCTGAAAATCCCAACTTTGTATAAGCTCCAGTTCTAGTGAGTCTCACGTGCACTCTTCTGTGTTTTACATCCCTGTGAAGATTTCAGGTTCATCACGGGATTAGGGTCACTACTGGGTACCCTGTGGTGAACCCAGCCTTCAGGTGTAGGTCCAGCATCTGGTTGGACAGGCCAGGACAGTGAAGTGGCAGAAGGAAATGAGAAGCAAGCTAAGGGGTAAAACATTGCAAGACAAAAAGTAAAGGCTCAGTTCAGTCTGAACTGTCCAGAAAATGTCACTCAGTCCTGCTCTGAATCACTTGTGGTTATTGTTTCCATGAGCCTGTGTTCAGGGAGTGCTTAGGCTGAGTCATCAATATACTACAGTTCTTGTGAGAAAGTTGAAAAGTTCACATCATGATTTCCTTAAAACATTCCCAAGGACCTCACCCCAAACCCACTTTCATCTTTCCTGACCAGAATTGAAGTTAACCTATCCCTCCATATGAAGTTTTTGACAGAAAGGAAAGTACTGTATCTTAGAACAGGTATGTTTAATATACTCACACATTAATTTTCACTGTATTTTAGTGTCTGTGCAACTTAATTCTTGAACTCTTTTGGATGTTGAATAACCCTGGGAACCTGAAATCAGTCCTAATGAAATTTTAAAAGCTTTATCAACATTGGTGAAGGTGACCTAAACTCTGAGTCATAAGCTCTTAAAGATGGATAGGGTTTAGAAATTATGTAACAGAAGGTTTCCATTTTATACCCAGTAGAACGGACCCAGTTGCTTGCTAAGGATATGAGAGCTGATCAGTTGAAAAGTAGAAAGGATGACACCTTTGACTTTGAGGCCAAGGGGGTTTTTTTGTGTATTCATTCAGAAAACTAAGTCAAAAACATTCAACTAACAATGCATATTTTAGGAACTTGTCATTGTTGACAAAATATTTGTGGAATTCTATTGTTGATCTTTAACTGGTTAGTTACTTCATAATTTATATTGCCTCATTACCTCAAAAAGTCCTCAAAACTCCACATATTAAAAGTACGTATCACCTCCTCCCTCAGCAGGACACTAAAAAACAGATCTTCATCCCCCAAAAGCAATGTATAATAACATGCAAAATCAGTGCCAAAAAAACCACTAAGCTCTACGTAGCACTCTGTCTTTAGAAAAAAAAAAATGGCCATAAACGCTTTGTGCAGAAAGTAGAGGTTGAAGAGACTTAAACTTTCTGGGATTATGAAACTCAGTTATTTGCTGTCCAAGAAAATGTGTATGCCTCTAATAAAAGAGTCTATTCTTGCCATTGTCAGGGCAATGTCAGTCTTGCTGGTTTCTTAGAGCAGAACTTCTTAACATGACAAGAAGGCCTCTGATATTGGAGGGGAAAATATATTTTTATTCACTGAAATTTAACCATTTCTGTAATGAATTTAAACAATAAAATCCATAGTAATATTAATGATTTCTATTACTATCACCAACAGAAACCAGATATTTCCATACCTCATCAAGCCAGTTTTTGTTGCTACTGATTTGTTGTAAATTGATTTATGCCAATTAATATTTTGATTTTATAATATTAATACAGCTACATTTTATTTAATGCACTGATAAAACATGTTACAGTGTCACAGTTTGATTTTATTTTTTTAAGGATTTATTTATTTGGTACAGTGTCTCACTACATTTGGCTTGGATTCATTGTGATCTTCCTGTCTCAGCCTCCCCAATGCTGGGATTACAGGTGTGTGCCACCACGCCCGGTTTCCATTGCTGGCACTGCACACCAAGGACCAGGGATTGAACCTGGGTTCTTGTGCCTGCCAGGCAGGTGCTTAGGCCACCGAGCTATCTCCCTGGCCCCTACAGTTTGATTTTTAATATATTTTTATTTCTGCACTTTTTAAATTCTAAGAACATTTTTATTAGTATGTGTTTGTAGTACATAATTTTTACATTCATCCTGAGGAGTTGGTACACGTGTGTAATACAACTTAATTTTTTGTACTTCCCTTTCCCTCTTCTTTACACCCTCCCTCCATTTGCTTGGTCCTCTCCCCATTTGCTAAAGATCTACCTCTTCATATATTATTTTGTCCATAATTATATTAAGGAGTAACAGTAGCCCCTGCAGGTTCCCAATCCTAGTCCTCAAAACCAGTGAATATACCTTACAAATGACACAAGGAAAGGGAGTTTGCTAGGCAAACACTGAGCTGTATCCCCAACGTGCAATTTTGCAAATGTGATTAGGGTTAAGGAACCTAAAGTGAGAAGAGAACCCTGAATTATACGGGTGAGCTCAGTCTAATCACATGTGATCTGAAAAACAGAAACCTTTGCTCAGCTGTGGGAAGAAAGGGGCTTGTGAGCAGGGCTACTTTCGCAGGCTTTGAAGATGGAAAAAGAATCCACTGTGAGCCAGGAATGTGGGTGGCCTCCAAGAGATGGGAAAGGCAAGGAAACAGATTTACCCTTGGATCTTATGAAAAAGAATGCAGCTTGTCATCACTTTAAGTTTAGCCCACTTGGATCTCTGTCAGACTTCTGACTTCCAAAACTGTCAGATCATAAATTTTTGTTGTTTAATTGACTAAATTGTGATAACTTGTTATAGTAGCAGTGGAAAACTACATTTAATTCATTTCATTTTATGCATTTAAAAATACTCTGAGGAACTTTACCAGACAAAGGTGCTCAAGCACAAAATCATTTTCAAAGCTTTGCTCAGTGTTGTCTTCAGCTACAACTGTTAAAACAAAATCCCTAAGTAGTTGGAAATGAATAGTGTCAATGTCTAGTGGAACCTAAAAGGAACACTACATATGTTTTTTTTTCAGTCACCCGAATTTTTAGTAAGAATTACGGCAGTCATAAGTATAATTATCACTCAGATTGGTTTTTCCCTCTACTTTGTCAATGGTTCTTATTTTTTCTGGTTTTTACTATTTGCAAGTTTGGATTATATTAATATATGTAATTCATTTGTACAAGAATGAGATATAAGAGGAGAGTGATTTTAATCAGCATTATTTACAAGAACCCTGATGAACCTAGCAGTTACTGAAAGAGCAAGTTAGGGAATTGCTGTAGGAAAATTGAAACCAGCAGAGAAGATCTATGCCAAAGGAACAGCATTTCTGTTCGTAAGTGGTGATAGGGTCTTTCTAGTTCTTGATTGGAATTCTTGGGATAAATTGCTTCCCCTGCTATAATGTACTAATGCCAAAATAACTTAAAATTGTTTCTGTATTCCTATATGTAAATGTAAATAGCACTTGTTAAGGTATCTGGCTAATTGAAATTGTTAATGATGATAGAATTCTGTAAAGTTCTATAGAAATTATTTTATTTTATTTTATTTTTAACATAGTTGCTTGTTTCAGGGTCTCACTACACAGCTCGGACTTGTGGTGATCCTCCTCCTCCCAGTGCTGGGATTACAGGCATACACCACTATGCCCACACTGTGGCCAGCTCAGCCCACCCTGCGGGCGGGGCAGGCTTGGCATGTGGTGCCAGGGATCAAACCATGGTCCTTGTGCTTGCCTAAGCTTGTCTAAGCTTGCCTAAGCAGGAGCTTTAGACTGCAGAATTATCTCACTGACCTATTTTATGTATTTTGAAAAGAATATTTTAAATTACTTTTTATTGAAAAAAGTTATGAAGTTTTTTTTGTTTTTTGTTTGTTTGTTTGTTTGTTTTTGCGGAACCAGGGATTGAACTCAGAGCCTTGCGCTTGCCAGGCAAGCACTTATTCTACTGAGCCATCTCCCCGGCCCCCCAAGATTTTTTTCTTATATTTCTTTTTCATGTTGAGTATTTACTTTTTGAGTAAATAAGATGTTTACATGACTCAAACGCATAACTGTATAAGTCAAAAAGCTACTCAAAAGTGATCCCTGCAGGCCAGGGAGATAGCTCAGTAAAATAAGTGCTTGCCTGGCAAACGCAGGGTTCTGAGTTCAATCCCCAGTACCACAAAAAAAAAAAAAAAAAAAAAAAAAAAAAAAAAGCCCTTTATAGGCACTATTACTCAGTGGGAGACCATTTGCCTGTGCTCTCGAGGTTCAGGCCCTTGGTTCCATTGAAAACAGAAAAGAAAAAACAAGGAAAGAAAGAAGCAAATGTGTTAAATAAGTAGTTCTCTAAAAATACACAATTGGCCAATAAATACATGAAAAGATGCTCTAATTAAGGAACAGCAAACACAAACTGCAGTGAGGTTCCATTCCAGATCTGTGAGGATGGCTAAAACTAAAAATGCGTTCTTATTTGTTACTTGCATTTGGGGAATTCTTTGTAATCTAAGAGATACTTTGTTCTGGTTTCATTTGAGGCTTTCTTTATGCACAACCATTACTGCTGTGAAGTAACTCACCTTGAGTCTGTCCTTATCAACAGGGTCCAGTTTGTCTACTGCTGAGCACAATTTGCAGTAAATTTTATTGCACAATGTCCACATCCTTTGGTAACAGTTTTATTAAAAGTATGCATTTGAGTTCTAAGGTAAAGTCATTATGTTACAGGGATACGTGTGTGTCTATAGTGGCATATTTTATAATAGCTATATCTTGTAAACAGCATATGTCCATCAACAGATAAATGAATAAGAAAAATGTATCTATGCATACATAATAGAGTGTTCTGCTGTCATGAAGAAAAATAAATTTGAGTCATTTGTAGGTAAATGGAAGCAAGTTGAGAACATAATGTTAAGTGAAATAAGTCAGACACAGAATCAAATATCACATGGATTTTCTTATATGACAAAATGTAAGTATACAAATAAAGAACAAAATAGAAGAAAGATAAATTGGAAGTAGGGAGTTAAAATATTTATACAAACTACATTTTGTTTCAAAATTGCTTTAAAATATATGCTAATTTGTTTCATCAAGTTTATCTTATATTTTCTAACAGCAAAGTTTTTTATTTTGTTTGTTTCTTTTTTAAGAATATTTTTGATGTGTCTTGTACTCTGCATGACTATTTTGAAGATAAGGCATGATACACAGTGTATTAAATATTATTTTGTAATGAAATTTTATTTTTCATAAAATAAAGCATCCAAAAAAAACCTGCTAAGATGGTTAATCCTGATTGTCAACTTGATTGGCTTTAGCAAAGCTAGGAGATATGTAAGGCACTCTGCTGAATGGGGCTGGGTGGACATGGGAGTGACTTGGGGACTGCACACACACACTTGGTTCCATGCTCCTTGCTCCATGTCTCCCCCTGCTCTTTCCAGCCACCATATGGGAGAGTTTTACTCCTCTGTGCCCTGCCACCATGCGATGATGTCTCTGCCTTGGAGCATTCATGGACTGAAACCTGTGAAACAGGGTTTCTCCTTTAAGTTGGTTTTCTCAGGTATTTTGGTCACAATGAAGAAAAGCTAATATAATTGCCTAATAAGAACTGACTAATAATCACCAATGTAAACATTGATTTAAAAGTTACTGGTTAATTTGCTTTTGAAAATATACATAAAGGAACATAATTCTAAGAACTAAAAATAAGTAATGAAGGACAGGCATACTAAGATGTGTCTCCACCCCAGACCAGAATATCTGTTAGAAACTAAAGTATGATATCTGGATCTTACATAAAGCATAATGCTGAAACTAGAATATTGCCAGGTTTCCAGTGTACAGCCACCACTTTAGTTGATAAATCTTCTAGCTCAAAGTGTCTCTTGCTCTGTCTTTTTTCTACACACTGTTAATTCCTGACAGCAGATTGGAGCTCACTGTAGTAATCTCCAGTATTTTGCCCTCTGTCTGCTTTGTTTTCATTATTTCTTTATTTCTAGTAATTTTGAGATTGTTTTCTCCTATTCTGGTTTCTTGAGATGCAACATTAAAAAGTTGAGTTGAAACCTTTTGCTTTTCTAATATGTATATAATTGCAAGATCCAGGTAAATTTTTGGCTGATCTTGATAAGTACGTTGACATGTTTAGAGGACTTACAAAGGTCTGTAAACTCTGTTGAGTTGTAATGTTATGCATAAATCCTTGACTTCTAATGGGAGGCAATGAGTACATATTTTATTCAGTGAGTTTCTTAAGTATATTATAGATAGCTGGGTATATGTATTTGTAGAGTAGATTTAAATACAGCCTAGCGAGCACAGCTGTAAAGGAAATTTACCTAGGTGACTAAATAGAAATCCCAAATTGTCTCGAAGACCTTTTTGTCTAAAGTCCATCTTGAAACTGTCTTTGCTTTCACAGATATAAAAGGTTTCATTCCTTCTAATCCATCTTTCCATTAATTGACCTATAAAATGTTCTGACAGATCTATTTATAGTTACAAACTTAAAAAGTGTAAGTTTTCATAATTGAAATTGGCCAAATATATTTATGTGTACTCTGATTTTATAAATAAATTGTCTTACATGTTTTTTCTGTCTAATCTGTAAACTGCTACATTTTGGATGTCAAGAATTTTTCTTCTGTTTGCACTTCAGGATTTCTGAAACATTTGTCTGTGTTTTAGGTTGACTTGTAGACAAATATCATCAAAATTAAAGACATACTTCCAAGTTTTCAGCTGGTCAAAATGATATTGAAATTTGTTTTTTGAATGTAATGCATATTATCTCTGTATGATGACTTGAGAATCTTTCATTGGTCAAAATAATGTGTTAACTGTTATGATCTGCTTCTCATATGTCATCAAAATTGTGAAGCTAGTTAAATAGAGATCTCAGGGTGGGGGAGCTGTTGGACAGGACTTCCCTTCGTGACTAAAGGAGCAGCTGCCTGGAAAAATCTTATTCCAGCCTTTCTACATTAAGGGAGCCTCAGTGGTTCCCACGGCCTTATGGGAGACACCCCAATAATATTAAGCATATTGTTGTGATATGCTTACATTGGCCATTGTCAAAAGATGAAGTTTTCTATAAGTAAAATAAGGTTTTGTCATTAAAAGATGCTTTTGGTACAAACCTAAATTAAGAAATTAAAACTTTCGTATGGCTATGACAACTTATTGCTAATCTCTAACATATTAAATATATTCAATGCCTTCCAGATGTACAGGTCTTAAATGTAAACTGAGATTGTGTATTGTGATAAGAATTTTCCTTTAGATTCAGGTATCTGCCTTTCTCTTGTGCTTCAGCTACTTGTAATAAGAGCTATGTGTCAAACCAACATGAGACCACTTGTCAAAAAATAATTTTTAAAATAAAGACTTATGTGATGTTTTTGTCATACATGTGCTATTATATTTAGAGACATTTGGACATTAAACAGTCCAGACAGTACCCCAAATTTCTTCCCTCATATCCCATGTTGGACAACAAATTATGTGAGAGCTTCAAACCAGAGACTCAAGTGTGTTACAAAAATAATTTTATAATGATCACCATGCTAAAGTATTAGGTATGGCTTTTGAGCTCCAGTTTTCTTCATAAATTGTAACAGTTCTTTATAAATTATAACAATTATATAAGAATCCATGTATACAGGATATTGTTGGATTTTGATTCCTAATCCACTATGCCAGTCTATTTCTTTTAATTGGTGAATTGAGCCCATTTACATTGATGATTATAATCAAGATGTATTGATTTATGATTGACATGTTATTTACCTGCTGTTGTTTACTCCTTTTTCTCCTGTGTTTGTTTGCCCTATTTGGTGGGTTCCTTCTGTTATCATTCGTGGCATCCTGATTATTTTGGTCCCTCTCTAGAATATCTTTAGTAATCTGTGTAGGGTTGGCTTTGTCATCATGAAATTCGTTAGTTGTTCTTTATCATGGAAGTATTTCACTTCTCCATCAAACTTGAAGAAGAGTTTTGCAGGGTATAGTAGTCTGGGCTGGAATTTGTTTTCATAGAGGACTTGAAGTACTCTGCCTCATACTCTTCTTTCCTTCATGGCTTGTGAAGAGAAATCTGCCATTATTCTGATGGGTTTTCCTTTAAATGTAATCTGGTTCTTTTCTCTAGCAGCTTTCAGTATATTATTCTTGTGCTGAATTTCTGGGATCTAGACTGTTACATGTCTCGGTGTATTTTTTTGGAGTTCTATATGCTTAGGTTACTGAATGTCAGATTGTTTCCCCATATTTGGGAAGTTTTCTGCTATTCTGCCCATATTCTTTTTAAATCATTTGTATTGACTCTTTCTTTCTCATTGATGCCTATTAGTCTCACATTGTTCATCTTTGCATTGTCTTTCAGGTGACGAATTTTTTCCTGCATCCTAGTTGTTTTTAAGAGATCTTTTCACTAGCTGCACCAGTGTCTTCAAGATCTGAAATTCTATCTTCACTTTCATGCAAACGGTTTTGCAAGGTTGTGATTGAGATTTTAAGTTCTTCTATATCTCTTTGACTCTGCTCTACGAGATCTATTTCTTTCCTGTATTGCTCATTCAAGGATTCCAATCATTCTTCTATTCTCCTCTAATTTTGTATCAGTGTCTTCATGAGAAGCAATTATTAATTCCTTCATTATAGTTACCCTTTCTTTTTTTTACTTCAGAGATTATTTCTGATCTGATTTCCTCTATGTGTTTTGCAATTGATTCTTCAGACACTATTAATTCAGAGATTTCTTTTTTTTTTTTAGAGGTTATTTCTGATCTGAGTTCCTCTATACCTTTCTGCGTTTGTTTCTTTACTTCAGATGCTATTAATTCAGACATTTCAGCTGTGTGATTCTCAATTTCTTCTGTGCTAGTGTCTTCTGCATTTGTTCTGCGTGGGCTCAGGGCCTGAGATTGTATTTTTCTCCTTTTCTTTCTCATTTTGTATAGCACTGTCCTCTGACCTTTGGTGTAGAGCTTTGGTGCAGTTATAACCTTAACACCTACTAAAATTCGGGTGAAGATCTACAAAGTTTGAATTCATCCAGTTGTGCTTCGCTTGGGTCTGGCTGCTGTGCTCAGCTTCTTCCTGCTGCAGCCATTGGAAGTGAATCCACTGTACCTCTAGCAGGATGTTCTGCTCCTGGATTAGCTGGGTGGTTCTGGCCCCTAGCCTCTCTGCAGGGACTTCACCTGCAGAGTTTCACACCAGGCCTGTATGCCAGGCCTGGGCTGGGTCTGGAAGGGTCCAGAGAGCAGGACAGCAGAACTTACAAGTGGGCCTGGGTTGGGTCCGGAGGGATCCAGCAGACAAAGGGGAGCTCGGAAGTTCTTCCACATACAAGCACCTGGGCTTGGGCTGTGTCTGGAGGAGTCCCGAAAGCGAGGTGGAAGTTCTCACACGCCAGGCCTGGGCAGGTTCTGGAGGGGTTCGGGGGGGTCCCAAGAGCAACAGCTGAAGATCTCACATGCCGGGCTTGGGCAGGGTCCAGAGGAATTAAGGAAGCACAGGAGAGCATGGAAGCTTTCCCACATACTTTCTGGGCCTGGTCTTGGGCTGCGTCTGTACAGGGATTTAACTAGGATGGTAGTGGCTGGTAAGGAATGACAGTCTTCTGGCTATACTTTATATTACAGTGTAATTGATATCCAGATAAAATTATGATTAAATTTATTGCTCCCACTTCAATATTGTTTCTCGGGTTAAAAATGATAAAACGGGCCATCATATACAATAGCATCATTAATGGCTTTTTCCAAAGACCATAAAATTAGATCATGGAGCTCAACACTTTTTTTCAGCTCTGGGGAATTAAGCATATAGCTTGAATTCCCTATAATGCTCGGGGACAAGCAATTATTAAAATATCTAATTTAAACTTAAAACAACAGCTGATAAAAAGGTATCCAGGTACCCCCACCCCCGAATGCCATTAGATTTGATAACCTTTAATTTTTTAAACCCACATCCTGGATACTAATCACCCTGCCATGCCTAATTAACAACATTTTTCCCATTTGGCTGAAGGCAGTAGGCCCTGAGATCTATGTTGTAATCTTCAGACAGGTCAATGGAATGGCCCCACCAAGCTGACCACCTGGGGAAG
This sequence comes from Octodon degus, assembly GCF_000260255.1. Classification (NCBI taxonomy): domain Eukaryota; kingdom Metazoa; phylum Chordata; class Mammalia; order Rodentia; family Octodontidae; genus Octodon; species Octodon degus. The sequence goes on from NW_004524600.1 coordinate 16,279,588, forward strand.
AGGTTTTGCTTGTGTTTCCACAGATAACAGAAATGGCTATAGTTGCTGTCCTGATATGTGTAACCCTGGAAATAGAAAAAGAATGAAACTGTGATGGTACCTGCTGACAGTGAGACCACTAGTCAACCCACTCGCCAATGAGAATGTTTGTCAGCATATTGGAGGTAGCCCCAACTCCACCCCACTGCCAACTGCTCCAAATGTGAATCCAACAACAGTGAGACAACTGAAGGAGACAGCACAAGAAGGTAAGATGCTAGTGACATAACAGGGCCTTCCACGTACCCCTGAACACATGTTCATTGCTGTGATTGCTATCACAGCATGCATTGTATGTATAACCCTTATAGCAAAAAGAAGAAAGTATTGGGCATATATACCTAAACCCCACTGCTTAGTCCTATTAGTTGGGCCAACTATTCTGAAATGTATCATAATGCAAAAGTTTATCATAGGTTGATTGGGTACCTGGTCCATCATCATCATCAGAGCTACAAGACATGGTGGTCATAAATTACCCTCTCATTTTACTCCCCCCATCGTGTATAGGACAACAAAGTCCAATTATTGCCCTTCTGTTAGTGTCCAAAACTGGCTGATACATAATCATGATCAATTAATCCTTTTGATCCTCAGTTCAATCCATATAATAGAGATTTATTCATTTGCCCATAATGCCCCTTTCTGTGAAAAAAATAATTGTCTCTGTAAAAAATGAATAATTAATATTGTATACTTTATCGGAATAATTATGCAAAAGGTGCCCCTTCCACTTGGGACCTTTGCAAAGGAATGAAGGAACAAAAATATCTATGGGCCAATGTAATTTTATTGGTTGAGGGCCAGAGATACAGCTCAGTGGTATAAGTGCCTGCCTGGCAAGTATAAGGTCCAGAGGTTGATCTCCAGCACCTAAAAGTAATAACAATTTTATTGATCGAGGGCTTTGAGAAATCCCTATGAGGATGAGCTAACAGTGTTTCTGATTAGCATATGGCATTTTGGAAATGGGTTAACATGTCAGCCATACAGAACTTTCCTGAAAGGGAACCGGGAGGGTACAGGATTTAGAACACCAATTGCATGGGATTTGATTAATGGCAAGCCTGGCCTATACAAACTAGTATTTGCACCTTCTAAGGACACTTACCATTGTGTCTAAACAGAGTGATAGCTGAAGAACTCAATATGTATTTACAGTCTTAATGTTTTCCTTTATGGAACTACAGTCTAAGCGAAATTTCCTAAGGTACATGGACAATGTGTACCTTAAGTCATTGCATTTAAGAAGAAGTTATTGATAAAGAGTTTCATGGTCCTGTGATAAATAACAGGAGTGTGGATACCAGTTAACCTAATTGGGCCTTGGTCTCATGCTCTGGTGCTACACCTTTTGCAGTCCCTAGTTGTTTTGTGCATAGAAATAAAGGAATGATTGGTTTGATTATTGCTGGAATGGTCTGTTTAGTACTGCTGGTCATTAGTGTATCTCTTCTGGTGCTCTTGCTCACTCCATTTATACAGCTCACTTTATAGGTAACTGGACATCTATGTAGATATATAATATATATTATATGACTCAAGCTGGGATTAGATGTCCCACTATACTTAGGCATAAACACAGATATTTCACAACAAAAATTTTTTCCAGAGAACTATTAGGAACAACATAAAACTAAAAGGATTTGGCAGTGCTTTATAGCTACCTAAAGGAGCCTGTTTTATAATCGATAAACCCTAACAAAACCTCATCATTTCTCACTAACTCAGTCTGTATACTGCTGTCTTTAGCAAACCCCAACAGGCAATGAAAGTAAACATAAGTACTGTCTTAGAAATGTTAGGCCAATGTTTAGCCAATGAAGTAGAAAGAAATGGGCTACATTTTCTTCTTAAGAAAATCATCAATAGTAATCTTTATGAAATCTAAAGATTTAAGGAGGATTTAGTAGTAAATTAAGAATAGAGAGCTTAATTGAATTAGACCATGAGGTGCACACACACCACCCATCACCCTCCTCAAATATTCACTCAGACTTACTTAAAATATCAAGTCAATATAAGAGGAGACCACTTGTAACAAGGGAACCATACTAGAAATATTATATTGTATATATTCATTATCATATAATATTAATCTTCCAGCCTCAGCAGCATGTGATGGGTGCCAAGCTTGAATCACAAGTGAGCATGCTAGAAACCACAGTTCTTTGGATGGGAGATGAAATTCAAAGACTATAGATACTCAAGTGTCACTATAATGTCACATGATTTTTCATAACCTCATACACACACACACACACACACACACACACACACACACACAAAACACCAAATACTGTATAATCAGTCTTCTCACCCCTGGGAACATATTAAACAACATATTCAGCAGATTATGCATCAAAATATAACTCTGGACCTGGATGCTCTACCGAAAGAAGTACTGTATGTCCCAATAGACTAAAAATTTTGACGAACAAATACAGGACTGAGATAAATTTTCTGATGCTCTCAGCTAGCTGGTCTTCTAAATATCTCAAGGCTCATTTATGTTTTGTTTTGTTTCGTTTCTGTATTTAGGGAAGGGTTTACAGCGCGTTCAGGGCCTCACTACTAGATCACACTCATAGTGATTCTCCTGTTTACAACCTCCCAAGTGCTGGGATTACAGGCGCGCCACCACGTCCATTATCAATCACAGTCTCAGTGCGCCCCTGGGGTGGGGACAGCATGGCAGGCCTGGGGATCAAACCCTTGGCCCCTGCATCTGCATAAGTAGGCATTTTAATCTGCTGAGTTCTTTGGCTGGGACTTCAAGTTTATGGTTTTATTTTGCTATACTCAGTGATTTGTTTTATGTCTAGTTTTATTCTTAGTCTGCTACAGAGAAACTCAAACCCACCAGCTTCTAGCAGCTCTACAGCTACAGCTAACTCTGATTCAACTTCTGTAATCAAATAAATGGGAAAATATGGGGGCCACAGATTATAAACTGAGTCTAAGAATGTCCAAGACCACCCTTGTCTTATCCTTTGGAAACTCCCTGTTTTCTTCTGGTCAGAGTTGAAAGCCCTAGGCTAATGACGCTGTGCCACTCATAGGGCAAGATAAGGCCTGCTGAGGACGATAAGGGAAACTCCAGTTTCCTTATTGCCTCTGGTCTCCACCTTGCAAGAATGCTATGTCCTTCCTAGCCCAAGTAATCGTTAGTCACCATCACTACAGGATATACTCACTGCCCTTCACCCATCGTCCTTGACACAGATATAATCAATAAATACTAAGGTTCTGGCTGCCTTGTGTGGTCTTTTGTTCCCCGTGAACAACTGGACATCCCAGGTCCACGCTATTCCGACATTTTGTCTCTTGCTCTTTCTTTTCACTGTGAGCTGTAACACCCTGCTAGAAATTGGAGCCTACTGCACGGGTTCACACTATTTTGCCCTCTATTTCCGCTTTGCTCTTCATTATTTCTTGATTTCTATTTATTTTGAGATTAGAATTTCATGTTTTTCTAGTTTCTTAAATGCTGTTAGTTGAAATTGTTTTGCTTTTTTGACACAGGAATTGTTGCTCTAAGTTTCCCTCTTGATACTGTTTTGCTGTCTCATAGATTTTAGAAGATTTAGACTCTATTTTCATTTCTTTAAAGGATTTTTAAATTTCTTCTTGATTTCTTCCTAGGTCCACTGGTTGATTGGAGTTAGTTGGTTAATTTCCATGTATTTGCTTTGCCGGTGTTTTTATTATTTCTAGTTTTATGGTATTTTGGTATTTCTGTTCTCTATAGATTTTAATTAGTTGAGAACTTTTTGTGGTCTATCATATGATCTATGCTGAGGAAATACTCCATCTGCTAATGAGAAAAATACATGTTCTGCAGCTGTTGGATGAAACTCATTGTAGATATCTGTGAGGTAAATTTGGTCCAGGGTACATTTTAACTTTGTCATTTGTTTGCCACCTTCTGTCTTTATGAATTTTCATAGCTAAAAGTAGAGTCTTAATTTATGTTAATATTGTTATATTGAAGTCTGTCTTTTCCATTAGCTTGCTTTTGTTTCATATATTTGAGTGTTCCGCTCATGGGTAAACATAAGTGTCAGATTTTTATTTCTTCATGGGGAATTGACCCTTTAATCATTATATTGTAGCCATCCTGGTGTCTTTGCTGATTTTGAGTTAAAAGGTAATATTATTAGATAGAATTGTGGCTAATCCTGCTTCCTGTTGTATGCCATGGTGTGGACCATCTTATTCCATCCCTTCCTTGTAACTCTCCACATGTCTTTAGACCTCTACTGAATTTCTCTTAGAAATTCAAGCACCATAGAGTTAGATCCTTTTAAAAATCCATTCAGTCCCTCTATATCTTTTAGACTGTAATTTTCTTAATTTTCTCTTTCAATTGGAGATTTAATTTTGGAAATTTAAGACAGTTTTTCATAGGTAAGGTCTCATAACCATTTTTATATTTTTTCTTATTTTGTTGTAGGTTTTACAGACTTTTGTCATTATGTGATTTATGCTAGTGGTATCTTTTGATTCTTTGATTAATATTGGTTTTTTGTTATAGTTATTTTAACTTTTAATTTTTATTTCCTTGCTCAAGATATAAGTGGTTGACATATTCTATTCACACTATTATAGTATGTCAGCTTTTCTGCATAGTTATTCTTATCAATAAGTTTTATGTATAGTGACACTTTATCCTTATTAATATCTTTCTTTTAACTCCAGAATTTCTCTTTGACTTTAGAATTTGATTCTCTGTTTTTGCTCCATTAACATTTCCTACTGAATAGTTTCTTTGTATTTTCTATGAGTTTTAAAGTTTTCTTAAAACCACTGTTTTAAACCATCCATGCAAATGTTTACCCACCCTGATTATTACTAATTGATTAATTTCTGTCACCTTATTTTTACAACTAAAGTGAGATCATTGTTCCCATATAACTCTTGATGCTTAATGTGTGGATCTTGTCATTAAAGGATTAGGTATCTATTCCAGTCTTCATGATTAGGCTTTGGGCCTGTCATTACAGAAACTCTAAGCAGCCTGCCTGTCTTGAGCTTATAGTTACTTCTGCTATTTAGCACTATTTGGTATTATAAATCCAAGTTTACTGCAAATTTGCTGTTGGTGTCTTGTCAGCATTTCAGCATTAAAGGATAATCCAAGCTCACGCTGGTCCTGTTGCACCCTTTCTTGCCTAGAGTTGAGTGTATGTATCCTCTTTTTGGATATATTCTATTTTGCCACATTTAAAACATATTTTTAACAAACCCGATTTTGCTTAATTAAACCAAACATAGCTTTGGTCAAATATAGAGAACTTAGGACTTTCAGTACCTACATCTTTTCATACTTTCAGAGTTTCCAAGATCTCATTTGGATGGCCCCTACTACTTCTTAGCATTCTCAAAAGCCAGCTACAACACTGCTTGGGCATGCATTATCTGTCCTCAGACAACTTCCTGCAACCTGGCCAGGAACAGGGCTTAAGGCTCATGGGAGTCTTAAAGAATGATAAAAAGGACCCAGTGGGAATACCGTCCACAAAAATAGTCCCCAGGCAGGTTTCATTATAAGAGCTGATAAGCCTGGTCTGGAAGGGTTAAGTATGGGATTAGATCTGAGTACAGACTTATTCCCAGCAGCATTTCTTCTGTAATCCCCAAGTATCCTGCCACTGCATTCTGTCAAATTTGCTCAGCTGATAACACTTAAAATTAATATAGAAGACTTAGCTAAAAGCTTAATGTCTAAGAAGGGAAGTACAAAACTCCTAGAACAGACTCCAACATGCCCTGTGTGAAAGGTACTTAAACTCCATTGTTCATGACCCTGGATTTTAATTCTTTGAGCAAATTACACTCCAAAGAATTGTGCTCACGAACATTTTGTTGTGGATTGTGGTCAGGACAAATATTAACTGGAAATGCATACACCCAAAGGGCACTCCATGAAGCACAGCCTGTCTAACCAATTTTGATATGGAGACCTTACTTCTGTCTCAACCATAGATGGAAGGAAAGGAGGAAGAGGAGAAGGAGGAGAAGGGGACTAGGACCTCGTCCCCATCCTCTGTCCAGAGTGCACTGGGTATGCAACGTTCTCCTGTAGTTAGAGAGCTGCCTGAACAAGGCTCCATTTGGAGAAAGTTTCAGGGCATATAATAAATCCCTGAGCATAAAGATACTCTAAACCCTCTCTCACTTGAGCACAACTCTACATCAAACTTGCCACAATGGGCCAGGGAAATAGCTCCTCAGTGTAAGTGCCTTCAAAATCTTGCCAAACAGAGGAAACCAAGGATTGTGTTTGATAACATCTTGGAATATACGAGAAGTCAAGTATGTACTAACTTGAGTGCCAGACTGGCACAACAAAATTTCCAGTAACAGGATATAGTGCTGTACTTAAGGAACTCTGTGCCATTACCCTGGCTGAAAGTCTGTGCACAAGTTCCATTTTTTTCCTTCTGCCATTTTCTTTTTTCAGACCATCACTTCTTCACTGAAAGAACAGAGGTCCACATCACTGACTCACTGCCCTTTTCCCCAGGGCAGACTTCTTTAGTCAGTATCCCTTTTTGGACACCACTTGTAGAATGCAGCCAGCGAGCTTGTACCTGACTAAAGGAATGAAAAACAGACACACAGAATTAGGTGAAAATATGGGGTCAGGTTGTCCTTATCTCCCTTTGACAAGGAGCCCTGAGTGACTGGTGTACACGGTCTTTATCCACTCAGCCATGGGCACAAGCAACTAGAGCAACACAGGATCACCTGCCTGCCACCACCCATGGCACATATGCAGGTAATAGCAGGGTCCCAGCTGTGTCAGCTTTTCCCCTGCAGCGTGTCATCGTGCTTTCATGCTGCCTTTCTTCTTAGTGATCACAGAAGTCAATTAGGCCTCAGTCTTTCTGTCTCCTACAGCACATGGCAGCAAGGAAACAATGAGTGAGGAACCAGAAAGAAAAAGACACAGCTTCTGATGGCATGCCCTCAGAAACCAACTTCTTCCAACTGGGGCCTGCCTTCTAACATTGCATTCAGTTATAAGTTTGTTAGCTGATTACTGATGAGTATAGCACCTCATGTTCCAACTGCCTTATAACAGCCCCATTTCCAAACACATGAAAAAAATTAGGGGGGCTTAGATCTAAAACACAATAATATGCCTTCTGTTAACAGTTTTTTCCTGCCCATTTGCTACCTACTCAAGTAAAATTTGCTTTCATTATAGAAATTAAATACAATATAATTTAAAATATATAACAGTATACTTAAAAACAATAATTAAAATATATTTAGCCCATAAAAAGCCATCCTTTTATTGGTACAAATTATCTCTGATTTTGTCACATTTTTAAAGAATGCTGTCCTTCCAAGATAACTGAAGGACTTTATATCACAGAATGGGGACAGCAAGCTGCTCTGTGAGCCAAATCTGACGTACTTCCAGGATTTGTCAATGAAGTACTACTGGAACACAGCCATGTACACTCATTAAGGTATTGTCTGTGGCTGCTTTCATACTGCAGGGAGTATTTGCCTAGTCGTGATGAGAGTGCATGGTCTATTAAGCCCAAAATATTGCCTTTCAGGCGCATTAGAGAAAAAGGTTGCTGACATGTGTCATAAAATTCTATAGATTTTAGCCTAGAAATTTTATTGCCATGTAGTACCAGTAATTTTGAGAGATCTTCATTATAAATTCTTTAGAATATATGGCTTAAATTGCACTTTTCTGATGGTCATGCCAAAAGTTATTTGCAGAATATTCCCAACTACAGAATCAGCTGATTTGTCTGAGTAGTAACTTGCATTAATAATGAAGAGATAAGAGTACAGAAATTATATATATAATATAGCCTACCTATTACTATGTGGAATAGATACTTGGTGTAATAGACAAAATTATGCCTTTAAGATTTCAGTCATTCAGTCATGTATTTACTTACTCATTTTGGTAGAATAGTTTCTTCCTCAGGGAAAGTGAGAAGTTAGAAGTCTAAAACTTATTCTTGACACACATTTTAATGCTGTCTACCTGCACAGGCTCCTCCAGCTCGGTGTGTATATTAGTGTAGACTAGCCACTGAATAGCACAGAGTAGTTTGAGCTTGTTTAACTACAAAACCAGGAGGCCACACTTACATTAGGATGAGCAGGCATGTAATTTTAGATATGAGTTCTTGAGAATTCACAATGTAAAAAAGCACCACACTAGCCACAGGATACAAAGGGCTGGGATCATCTGGAAGTACAAATCACAAAGACAGCCAAACAAAAATGCTATTTCTAAATTTTAAGAGCTCAGTTCGTGGGGTGAAATGATAAGCATTCAGTATAACCCTAGTGTATTTTTTTAAAAAATGCAATGAACATATGTTGTAGGAATCTATATTCTCAAAGCCTCTTTATAAAAGTTTAACATAAATAGAATTCTTGCTAAAAGCAGGAAGTACTCAAATAAGACTCAGCAGTGTATGTTCAGACTTGTTTTGTAGGAGGGGCTTAGGACCACCCACTTGAAAGAAAGGCCAGACAGACTTGTCTGGAAGCTGTTTCCTATGCACTGATTTTATTTGGTGTGACTTTGGTGTCCATGATGGAGAATTTGGAGAAAGTTTAAATAAATCTCTATTTGCTACTCTCTCCCTGTGAACCCCTAGCACTACACCTGAAATTGGGCTTTAGGGTTGGTTTTGCCCTTATGCTTGGAATGTCAAGATAATGTTTGATTCTTGAATATAAATGGAGTAGCTTGTAGGTAAAGACATGATATGTTTTCCTAAGGGAAACAGTATTATCTAGGATAAAGATCTCAGAACCCTGTACAATAGTTTCTAAGTTGCTATCAAGAGAGTGGAAATCAGATTTTATGCAGCTAAGTCAGAGTAACATCATAGAACTGGGTTTTTTAAAACCTGAAGGAAATGTCTCTTTATAGCTCAGTGTCTGTTAAAAAGAAGTCCATTTTCAAAACTCTTGTTCTTTATAAATATATATCCTCTAGTACATTCAAAAATGATTCAAATTACTAAGTATTTTCACATAATTATCCTGAGAAACCTACAGTTTGAAAAAGAAACTGTTAGCAAATTGGTCAAGCAATGGCCGTGACTCATCCACATGGCTGACACTGACAAAAGATCTACAAACTGCTGTACAGAGTCTCAGGGTAAATCCTGAGGGGATTTGACTGACCTTGTCAGATACAAAAGTTACATTTTTTGTTATATAGGTCTTGCTTTATCATTGTTTTAACCATCCAGCAGAAAAGTATAAAAACGAGGTACAAAAAGTAAAGCCGTATTAATATGCTGAGCTCAAATAGACAACTTCTGACATTGCCAGTCATGCAGATAACCCACTACTATTATAGACTACTGGACTATATTGGATTATGTTGCTGAATTCATGCACCTACAATATATGAATGGCAATGGAATACCCATCTCTGACAAAAGTAAACAAAATAGGAGGATATAAATGAAGGTCCATTTGTAGTATATATATATATATATATATATATATATATATATATATATATTAGCATAGATATACAGATACTTTATCTTAGTTCACTGAGAAGAAAGTTTTGAACTAATAGTGTTTAGACAAGATATATCTGCATCTTGTACTATGAATAACTACTACAAAGACAACGATATGCAATGTATTAATTATTGTAACTGTCCTACTAACCTGTTTTGAAACTGTCCCTTTGCTACTTCTTTCTCAATAAAATTAATATAAAAAGAAAAGAAAAAGAAACTGTTAGAGCCTTAACATTACCTTGGGGGAAACGAGATTTTCACTACACAAAGCTAATTTAATTAGTGGCCAGTAAAAATGAGATCTTATTTTATGTTGAACATTTCTTTTCTTATCTTTTTTTTTTCATATTTAGTACAGGGTCTACAAAGTCTCACTACATAGATGGGACTTGTAGTGGTCCTCCTGTTTTCAGCCTCCCAAACGCTGGGATTATAGGCATGCACCACCATGCCCTGTCTCAATTGCTGTCTCAGCAAGCCCCAGGGGTGGGGCTGGTACGGCTGTGTTGAACATTTCAAGTTGGTACCATGAGCTAAAGACAGGGCTGTGTGATTTAAATATATTATCTCTATCAGAATTCCACAGAGTAGCCCTTATTACAGATTTAAACTTAGTGCCCTAAATTAGTCTGCCAATAATAGTTTTTATACTTAGGAATGTCTTTCCTTTTATGTACCAAGTATCATTCCAAAGACAAGAGTTTGAAAAAGAGGCCATAAAAAGCTTAATTTCCTTTGGATTTGATCTGTGTGGAATCACAAATATTTGATTTAAAATTGATAGCTTCTATCATGCCTGCAAAGATGCTATTATCCTAATGTGTCTCTATCTGAAAAGTTCTTCAGAAAATTGAGGTTTATAATACTGATTTTTTTTAAAGAAATGAATTTCACATAAGTGTACTTTTCTCCCCTGCCAAAAAAATATTTGGCAAGAAATGTTCTGTGATACATTGAACAGAAGATCTCTCAAATTTATTCCACACCAAACTCATGTACACATTATATCATGTAGTCTGATGAATACATGGCCTATCTGGCCCAGGCCTGTGCTCTACAGAAGAGGAAAAAAACACAAACAGATGAAGAACTTCCACTGACATTGTGCCCCTTGAGGATAGACACAGCTAGGCTAGAATATAGCTCTTTGTGATCTATTCCACTGCCATGCCCATTGCTTCTTTGCTTTACTTGTTTCTGGTGTGCATAGCATTTGTGTGCAGAGGCCCCAAGGACAGCTCTATTCATAAATGCTGCCAAGGATACTATTATACTTTTTTCATCCAGCCTTTTTTATGTGTCTGTGAGCCAGAATGAAGGTCACTCAAAAAAGTCTTTCATTGGACAATACCCATCTCTAATATAAATACATGCCACCATTTCTCCACAGCAAGAACCCCTTTACCCTGTTGAATATTGTGGAATGTAAAATTTTAATTAAAGCAACAAATAATTCATTCAGATGACAGGCATATCAACTGTGGGAACTTCTCATAGCTGATAATGCCCTAAGTTCAAAACAGTACATTTCAGTTTCTATTAATTGATGGGCAAAGTAACAAGTAGTAACTTGCATTACTAAATTCAAGTTTCTTTAGCTTTATTGGTTGTTTTGTGTTTTTTCTTTTGTTTATTATGGCTTTTTACATAATTGATAGGCTTTCACTTTTGAAACTGATTTCCCTTGGCTTTTCTTGGACACTGTTCATGACCATTTCTTTCACTACAGCACACACTGTTTCACTTCCTCAGTTTTGAGTTCTGATCTTTTAGATACCCACTCAATATTATCTGTGGTGGATTGACAACTGTTAGTCAACTTTTTGTAGGCAGGTGAACTAAGCCAACATGGTACTAGGTGTGGGAGACCCACCTGAAGATCATTGCCAGCAGCTTAAGAGTCAGAACTGAAGAAGAGTACTGGCTGGGAAGTTGTTGATAAGCTGTTGGGAAACTGCCGACAGGCTTTAGGGAGCGGTTGCTTTTCTTGCAGAAGCTTGTCGTTGCTGAATTTCCTGATGCTTTCATGAGGAACTTAGCTGTTATCATCAAATGAGCTCTGGGACCTTGTTGTTGCCAAGAATGGCTGTGGTTCATTTTGGGGGAGCTCTGGTCCTCAGCTTTAGCATTGCTTCCTGGCTCTGAAGGTTAAGATGGTAGATAGCTCAGTGTCCTGGAGAAGTTTGTTGAGTTGGCTTTCCTGTTGGGAACTCAGCTTTCTTCATTGTCAGAGGATCTCGGGGCCTCATGGTTGCTGAGGATGGCTGTGGTACTCTTTGGGGGAGCTCTGGTTCTTACTTTGAGCATTGCTTCCTGGCTCCAGTTCAGATCCCTCAGCCTGCTGGCAAGGATCCTTCACCTTCCTAGCACAGACTTTCTAGCTTCGACCACTGACCTTTGGGCCTTCCCAGCACAGATCCGTGAAACACGCCTGCATGTGACAATTGTCGTGGGCTCTAGACCTCCAGTTGGACATGCGTGAAGCATTGTTGTGAGCTTCAGGTTTTCAGCTGGACCTATGCAAGATCTTACTGTGGTATCCAGGCCTTCAGTTGAATTCTTTGGTCTTTCAAGTGTGGACAGATTTCCTACACTCTCTTTTATGTGCTTCTTTGGCTAACCACTGTAAATTGTCTTATAAAATTAAATGTCCTGTATTATTTCCTCTGGTAAAACCCCAATCTACAATACTAACCTTGTGTGATACTTCCCTCCCCTCACTGCTTACTTTTTGGTTTATTTTTTTTTTTGGTATAAAATTACAATTTTTCATCTTCAACACCCACAGTAAGTGTCCACTTATACTCCCACACCTCCAAACTGTGTGTCAAACCACATTCCTGTTACATATATAAATTGTGCTTTTAAGGAAATGGCACATAATTCCTCTTTCCTTAATTGTGGACTGTGAATAGTGACTACTTTTCAAATACTGCAGCATGAGAAAGACACAAGGAATATATATGAGTCATCCTCATTACTTGGACCAAATCACCACTACTCACAACTCGAAGGTTTATTTTAGCTCATGATTTCAGTAGCTTCATGGATAGCAGCCACCAAGTCGGAAATGGGATGGTGAAAGTTTAGGTGGAGGAGAGCTGCTTGCCCTAAGGTAGCCAGGAAATATGAGAGAAGAAAGGAGCCAGGGATGAGAAAACACTCTTCCAGACCTTGAACCCAGTGATCTGCCCCTTCCAATCAAGTTCCCCTGGCCTGGATGTGAGACATTTGGGGGATGTTTTAGATCCAAATCATGATATTTTAGCCTTTGAGAGGTACACTTATGTCTCATTATGTAAGGTGCCTGTAGTCTATAATCAAGAATCACCAAGTCTTAACATTTTCAGCATTGCCAAAAAAATCCAAGTACTAAGTTTCCACCAGCAGGGCTGGCGAGATAGCTTAGCAGACTAAGCACCTGCTTAGGTCAACACAGGAACCAAGGCTCAATCTCTGGCACCACATGCTGCACCAGCCCTGCTTCAGGGCATGCTGAACTGGCCATCAACACCAGGCATGATGTCGCATTCCTCTCATCCCAGAGCTGGGGAAAACAGGAGGATCACTATGAGTCCAAGCTACATAGTGAGACCCTGTACCAAATGCATAAAAAAATTAAGTTTCCACTGGCACTCATGGCAATCTCTTAGCTATGAGGCTTTATGATACTAAAAATAGCTAAATACTTGCAATGTACATTGGCACAGGTGAGCCTTCCCACAACAGCAGAGTGAGATAAGAAATAGAAATGAATGGGATCAAAGCAAAAGCTAAAATCAGCAGGGAAGACATTAAATCCTGCATCTCTGGGTAGAGAATCTGAAGCAAATTAGAGTATAATGGGTGCTCCAAAGGAGTGGGCAGCTTCCTCTTTATGACCTTGCCCCTTTCAGGCCACATGGCCTCTTTCTTGGGCTAACTACCTTTGCTGCCTGTGTTTTTTCTCCGCATACATTCCATACTTTTAGCTACTCCAGCTTCCCCCAGTGGAAACTCACGGAATCTTCATCTTCATTCTGACAGCTTCAACATTGCCTTCTCAGGGCACACTGGCAGACCTCCTCGACCTTCTTTTGAAGTTGGGGTAGAAATCTTTTGACCCCAAAACTCTTACATTCTGCCTGACTGTAAAACCAACTCCACATGAATGAAAGCAGAGCTTCTTGCCAGTTACAGCAGTAGGCAGGCCCCCCAGAGTGCCCGGATGGCTGAACAGGGTGAAATATATCCCAGGGAACCAATTCTCAAAGTTGCCCTTATTCAGCATGGGCCACAGGACCTTCTCAAATGAAAAGTTCACACTTCTGCACATTTGAGCTTGTAATGGCTGAGTCTTGCTGGTTCCTGAGATGACTTCAGTCCATCTTTCCTATTGTATTGATGCAAAGTTCTCCACTTCCTCTTAATGTTAATATGTTGAGGAATAATACTTTCCTTTTCTCCAACCATACAGGAGACTGCTTTTGTACAAAAACTGAAAACTTTACAAATCATCCAGTATTTCTGTCTCTTCCTAATTCTCTCTGGAGATCTAGCTAAAAGCAGACAGTGCTATTTATGACACAGTCTAAAGGCTCGTCTTCCTTGAAATTTCTTTTGCCAAACAAATTACTTCATTATCCTTAATCTCGGTCTCTTGCAAAGTTTCAGGACATGAGCAAAATGCAGACTAGTTTTCTATCAAGGCACAACAGATAATATGATCTCTAGTTCAACTACCAATGAAGTGCTTGTTCCCAACTGAAACCTCCTGAGGCTAGCCATGACTGTTCACATTCTGATTAGCATTCTGGTCTTCTGAGAGCTGATCAGTATCACACATCAAGCAATGTTTGCAACTTTCTACGGTTTCTCTAGCTCATGCCTCAAAACCTTTCCAAATTTATCCTACAAATTAATTCCTATGGCTTCAGCCCACACATTCAACTTCAGGTACGGTTATAGTAACACCTCCAATCCCAGTTCCAATTTTTGTGACTAGTTAGATTTCCCATCACTGGGACAAAACACCCTAGAGCCACAATTTTTTTTGTAGCATTTTTATTTTTTTTCCATAATTTTATTGAGAAACAAATAGCAATGAGACAGTTTCAAACCAAATTGGTTTGAAATAATCAACACATTACATACATTTTTCCTAGTAGTTAATTGCTGTACAAAATGCAGACATGATATCCTATTTACAAAAACTATGACAACAAATCCCTCCATTCATTAAGAGAATGTAACTATATATCTATCCTAACTATTTTGAATACACCAATACAAAATGGACATTCATCTGTATCCCCTTCTTTTGTTAAGTTCCATTATTTAAATATTATAGGTGTGTTAACTCAGCAAAATATTCCAAAAGAGTCCAGTAGTCCATCATAATATTGGGTCTTCTGCTTGACTGGCAATGTCAGAAATTGTTGACCTGAGTCCCCTACAGCTCAGCATAACAGCATGGCTTTACTTCTTATACTTCATTTTTATACGTTTCTTCTGGATGGTTAAGACCAAGGCAAAAAAAAAAAAAAAAAAAAAAAAAAAGACCAAGGCAAAGCAGGACATATGCAGCAAGAGTTGTAGCTTTTGGGTCTGATAAGGTCAGTGAAATCCCCTCAGGATTTATCCTGAGATCCCTACCTCAGATTGTAGAGCCTTTGTCAGTGTCAGCCATGTGGATGAGTCACGGACATTGCTTGGCCAATGTGCTCTCTGTGAAAGCCTGAGAGAATGTTTTCTCTCCATGTGACTCTCCTTAGGCATACTCTACATCATCGATCACTTTCCTCTTTGGCCCCATTATCTCATTGATCAGAAAATTTGGGACACTACCAAGTAACATGACATTACAGTACAAGTTCTCATATGTCCTGAGTCTTAATTGACCTTAGAAGGCTGGGGCCAAAATGTTGGCTGTCCTTGTGGCCCTCCTTTTTCTCTAATATTGGTCAGCAAACTTAGGTTGTTAACCCTCCAGAAGACAAGCTTATTGTTATTACCATACAACCTAGCCTACAGCCACAATTTTGAGGAGGAGATCTTTACTTTGGCTTGTAGTTTAAGTGAGTTCAGTCCGTGTTCAGATGGCTTCAAGCAGAAATGCCATGGAAGAAGAAAGTGACTCTCCTTGGAGCAGCCAAGAAATAAAGAAAGAATGAGGGACAAGAAAATATTTCCCAGTCATGTCTCTAGTGACCCACTCCTTCTGACCACACCCTGTCTCTGAATATTAGACTTTTGGGGGGCACTTTATATCAAAACTGCAACAAGACAACTTCACAGTAAGGAAACAGACTCAGATTGGGTGATCAAATTTCCAATCAGTTTTGATGTTATGTCAATGGCTTGAATGCTTGATATATTGTAATGAATACAGTATTTTTCTTCTCCAGTGTTCCACCTTAAACCTATAAGCTAGACTAAACATGACGATAAATAACAATGGAGGGGCATTCTACAAAACACAACCAGTAAGGGATTGAACTCAAATTACAGCCTCAACCAGGGATTGAACTCAGATTACAGCCAGTAATCCTCAACTTTCCAATGCCACCAAATGCAAGGGAAGTTGAGAAAATATCATAGCCCAGAGATGTCTGAGAAGACATAACTAAATGTGGTAGACTACTCTGCGTGGCATCTGGGAATAGGAAAAAGATTTCAGATAAAAACTAAGAAAATCTAGGTATAGTTTGAACCTTAGCCAGTGTATTAGTAGTAATTCATTAATTATGACATATGTACTGCACTAATATAAAAAGTTATTAATGGCCACACATAGTACAGATTGCCTGCAATCCAAACCTCTGAGGTGGTTGAGACAGAAGGATTGAAAGTTTGGCAGGATCCACTCTGAATAAAAAGATAATTTTTGGGTATCTAGTTCAGTAGTAATAATTTATCTAACATGCACAAGGCCTTGGGCTCAATCTTCAGTATATAAAAAAGTTATTAATGAGTCATGTATAGTACAGAAACTTTCTGTACTGTTTTACATTTTTCTGTGCATCTAAAACTATTCTTTTCTTTTCTTTTTTTTTTTTTTTTTTGATTCTTCAGCTAAAAACAGAAGAGATGATTTATTGTACACACTTTACACCCGGCCAAAAGCGAGAACAGAAGTAGTCCAGAATGCCACAGGTCTGGGACAAAAAAAAGCAGAAGACTGCTTAGTTGGAACCAGGTGAATCTTTGAGGTGGTGATCAGATGGCAATGAAGTTCTAATCCAGCATGCCGTCCGAAACTTGCTCCAGTGTTGTCAGCCTCCAGCATCTTTTATTTCTGCTCCTTTGCCCTTCATGGGTATACGAGCTATTTTACTTGGACCTCTCTCATCTTCTTTTATGCTTCAGCCTGCACATTCGCTTCTTCCTCCACTTGGCTCTCGTGGCGCAGAGGTTCCTAAGAAGATGGCGTTAAAGTCGAGAGCTAAAACTATTCTAAAATTAACATTTTATTTGTCTTTTTGCATCCCAAAAATTTTTCTCTTCTCATATTCCTTGTTTTTGTCAATGTAATTGTGGTTGAATGAGCAGGATTTTTCCATATGTACAATTACAAAACATTCAGATTTTATTAAAGGATGTTATGTTAATCTTGTTTGATATGAGTTTAGTGTGAATGTATGAAGCACATATAAAGTAGGAAGTTTCCAGGTAGCCTCTCCTGTTAATGAAGCAAGTCTGACATGCCACACCATGAAATATAAAGTTCATATACAGCAATCTATAGTAAGGTCTATCTAAGCCCACTGTGGTTAGTACAACAATTTCTCTCTAACTTTTTTTTTTTTTCTCGGAATCAGGGATTGAACTCAGGCCCTTGTGCTTGCCAAAGAAGCACTTATTCTACTGAGCCATCTCCCCAGCCCTCTCTACCTTTCTAGGCCCCATCATAAGACCCTCCCTGAAGGTCCTTCTTCTTTGCTGCTTACTATGTCATGCGTATTGGCATCTATCTAGTTTAAATCCTACAGCCATCTCTCTAATTAAGAACAAACCTTTTGAATATATATATTCAGTCCTTACCTTTTCCTTCTTCTTTCTTATACTTACCAGACATGACTGAAGATCTCAAGAATAACCTGTGTCCAGATGCATAAAGGAAGGAGTAGCTCCTAGTCCATCACCTTCCCCTGTCCTAGTGGCCTGTGCTTGTGGTTCAGAAAGGCCTCATTGGTCACTAACATCCTGAGCTTGGACGCCCACCTTGAGGCACAGCTTGAGGACATCCTTGAGGACGCCCACCATGAACACATCTTGTTGTTCAGCTTCCATACTTCTCCCATGCTGCCTTCTCTGTAGGGGACGCTGGTGTTCTTTTTGCCCTCACTATTCAGTCTCTATGTCCTGACCTCCTCTAATCCCATTAGAGCTTCCATGTTATTTCCAAGACATACAGAATTTTTTGGATTGCATTCCTCATGTAGACCCAGGGCAGCAGGAGTGGCAGCTCAAGCCTGTATTGAGTTCAATGCCATATCCAAAGATGTCTTAGTTACTTTTCTAATTGCTGAGACAATATACCCAACATCCAAATTTAAAAGGGGTTATATTGAAGTGGATGCCACTTGAACATATACTCATAAGTGAGATAAACCACACACACGTGTAAATATCGTATAGTCTCCCTAGTATAAGAACTCCAAAGAAGAAATACAAATAGAAAGATATAATACAAGGAAAGGGAAAGCAGGA
>NW_004524600.1:16299323-16323166 GCF_000260255.1 Octodon degus
TTTGAAAAGAAAAAAAAAACAAATTTAAAGAGGGAGAGGTTTACTTAGCCTACAACTTGTAAAGATTTTAGTTCATAGTTGTCTGGCTCCAATGCAGGGTGACATGTGGCAGAGGGACAACAGTTCATGGTGGCACAAGACAGTAAACACAACAAGAGCAAAAAGGTGAGATAAGCCTTTTTCTGTTCCTTATAATGTATTCATTCTGTTCAGATTAGTGCAGTGCCAATCTAATCAGTGGAATAATCTAGGAATTACCCACCCTTAATCCCAGCATTGGAGTATGAATCAACCACACATTGTAGATTCAGTTACCTCCTTTAGTGCCTCTCTATAAAGATTTTCAAAGTTCTTATATTTTTAGAATTGCTGAAGAATTGAAGTCCCAAGTATTCTCTGAGACTTAAGGCAAAACTTTTAGCTATGAGCCCCTGTACAAATGAAAAAATCAAACACTTTCAACATCCAAAGGCATAAGATACACATTTCCATTCCAAAAGTTACAAATGGGGATACAAAAAAATTGGACCAAAGCAAGTCAAAAATCTACCAGGAAAAACAATAAATCCTATAGTTTCGTGTGCAGCATCTGAGGCAATTTGTGGCAAGATGTAAGCTCCAGAGGATTCTGGTGGCTCTGTCATGGAAGCAAACACAGTGGATGTAATTCCCATAGCCTCGCTCTTGAGCCCACTCTGCTCCCTCCTTGCAGCTCTCCTCAGACAACCCATGTTCTTGGATTCTCCAGACTTGTAGGGTATTCACTGGTCACACTTCCTAGTCTCCCAAGCCTTAAAAAAATCTGGATAAGAGCCTTTCTGACCCCAAAACTCTTTTATTCTGTATGCACCTAAAACAATTGCTGTGTGGATGATGCCAGGATCTTCTGACAGCTGGAGCAGTAGCCAGGTATTCCTTTCTCTTGCCTGTATGGGTGAAGTGATTGGATCACTGAATACTCTGAATCTAATTCTGAGGAACAAATTTTCAATTACCACACTGTGGAATGTGTGTAGCTGCTGCCATTCTAAAACTTAGCATTCTGTGGTTTCTTCTAAAAGCAAAATCTTTTACTTTTATGCAATTTTGAGGCTGCAGAGGGGAGAGTTCTGCTGCTTCTTGTGATGCCCCTGGGCAATCTTTTCTATTCTTTTCCTTCTCAGCAATTAAGCTATCTGCTGTTCTGCCTTTGCAGTACACAGCTTTGCTGGAGCTTCCTTTTTGGCCAAACTCCCAACATTTTAAATTATGCCGTTGGGCTCTTTGCTCTTGATTTTCAACATAGATCTGGCTAAAAGTACTCAACAATAGCCATGCCACCCTACAACATCCAAGTGCCTTGAAATTCCTTCTATAAGATTCATTAGTCCACCACCTTTAATCTCAGTCTCAGCCATAATCTCTGGACGTGAACAAAATGCAGACAAACTTTCCACTGAGCCATAACACGTATCATTTGGAGTCCAACAGGCAAGGGACTTCTTCCAAGCAGCAACCTCCTAAAACTGGTCTTTGCCAGCAGGACTTCTGTCAGCCTTACAGTCTTATGAACTCTGACCAGAATCTTACATACAGAACTCTCTAGGGCATTTCAGCTTTACTTTTTCAGCCAACATCTCAGAACCTTTCCAAACTCTCTCACAAGCAGTTCCCAAAGGCTCTGAACCACAGATTTAGGTATAGTCAGAGCAATGACCCCACTTCTAGATACCAACTTTGTTATAGTCAGGGTTAAAAGGGAATCAATTTAATACAGGACACAGAACTTATAGGACCATCTTATGAGATTTACCTAAAAAATCAAATGCTGGGCCAAGGAAATAGCTCAGTGGCATAAACACCTGCTTGGAAGGTGCAAGGTCCTCAGTTCAATCCTCAGTAACAAAAAAGAGAAAACAAAAAAATAAAATAAAATAAAAAGTCAAGTGGCAAAGAGTTCAGATCTCTGTCCACACACTAGAGACCCAAAGAACATAGCTGAGGGCCTGTATCCCATGGAAATATACTGCAAGAGTCCAGCTGAAGACCTAGAGCCCATGGCAGTGTCATCCCTGAGTCCACCTGGAGGCCTAGAGCCCACAATGATGTCTCATGCAACTCTTTATCAAGTATCTGGACTTGAAAGGCCCAAAGGTTAGTGTAGAAGATATGCCAGTGTGCACCAGTGGGTGGAGGAGCTGTGCTAGGGGACTGAGGGGGCTGCACACAGCCAGAAAGAGACACTCACCTTAAGGAGCAGAGCTAACTGAAGAGAACAGTAGAGTTCATATCAGAAAAACCAGCATAACAAGCTTCTCCAGGGGAATGAACAGCATACAGTCTTCCCCTCCAGTTCTCCATTTATGCAGTTGGCAACAATCCTCAGGTGGGCCTTCCACACCCAGAACCATGCTGATTCAATTCAGCTAGGTATTACAAGTTTCCCTGTAGTTAATCCACCACGGAAGGATAATTTGTTATTCAAGAATTATGTTGGATGACAATCTTCTCAAAGGGGATATGGCAGAGGAAAGAGGGAGTAAATCTGCCTTTGAGAATATTCCAAAAGTGGGATAGTTTTTCTCCCATGAGGCCAATCTCTCTCCTTTCTTTGCTAAGGTGATCAGGGAGAATGTGGTATAGATCTCCAATTGCTTCAACTCTTATTTTTTTCTGTTGTTTAAAGGTGCTGATGTGTGCTTTGTTCTTTCTTGCCATCTCTCTTTTCCCTGCTAAGACATAGGAGGTATTTGTATTTCTTTTATCTGTCTAATAGAAACTGCCCTTATTCCATAGTTGTTCCTATTCCTCATTTTTCTAAGACTAGGAAAATTTATTAGAGAAAAAGAATGAGGAAGAGAAATAGCTCCTGAGAGATAGGAGGAGTCCCAAATGGGTTACCCTCTACTTTTACTCTATACTTTATATTAAAATTCCACACTATAGTCTTTTGTATATTATTCTATACTTAAGGCTGAGATTAGGGACTCTGAGAAGTCTTATGGTTCCTGTTAAGCAAGTCTCTTACAAATGAAAAGCTTTTCAGATCATCATCTTATCATGGACTTTAAAATGTCTATTTTGAAATTCAAAGAATAACATTGATTTATTCTGTCTAGCAACATCTGACCTCTGTTGCCCTTGAGCAAAATGATCAGGCTTAGGTTTCAATGTTCATGGCAGGAGAGCTTTGAGGATCCAATCTCAGTTACTCAGGAAAAAAAAATACAGTTTGTTATCTTACAATATTATCTCAAAATAAGTTTTGTTACCCTGCTGGGCTCAGATTCCAACAATGTGGACCATGGCTTTAGAGTAAATTCTCAATGTCCCTGATCACAAAAGCTTCTGAGGATGGCCTTTTCTCTGACTTCTTTCTCTGTCCTTATCTTCAGTGAAATTAGAGTCAACCCTCTCATTGTAGTATTTTTTTCCTTCTCCTGTCTCTCAGGCTCAGCCCTTAAGATCACTTCTGCAAACTTATAAATTTTCTCACTGCCTGCAGGTCTACTCTTCTGGTTTCTTTCAGATATTCCATTCATAGGAAGAATTCAGTAAACCTGAGATCCAATTCTACTCCTACATTTGATAGATCAAGTTTTTGACCCTCTGTTCCTTACTCTTACAAGGTTGTCATAAAGATGAAATATGCTGAAACTTGCAGGATAATTAGAATGGTCTAATGGATGCAGAGCACTGTAAGCAGTTTACCATTATTATTTTTCTGCCCAAAGGTCTAGAACACAGTCCACGGATGAGCTTGACATTGAAGGCAGGGAAGGCTTCCGAAAAGGGTAGTAGTGCAAAGGGATCATGAACGCAGATGTGGAGACAGAAGCACAAAACAGTCAGGAAAGAGACTGGAGCAGAAAATAGAGTGAGGGAGAAATGAGTCAGGTGCTTATAAGTCAAGGACTATTATAATTTCTATGGCTAATAACTGTATTTTAGTTCATTGTCATTGAAGAGATTTCTTGCTTATACTTAGAACAAGATTAAGTCTGAATAGTGCATGTGTGAATTCTAAGAATCAAAAACAAAAATTCAAAAGGCAGAAAAATGAATATTTCTACCTATTGAATATGTTTATATTGTCTGAATATTTGCTTCTGATCTTTAAAAAGATAAACCCTTACAGATGAATTTAAATATTATACTCTCCCCATCCCATTCTAATAACCAAATACATCATTGGTTTTGTATGTAAAAGGTGCTAAATACTTTTAATTTGTAAACCTTAGTTTTTACCTTTGATTTTCATATATGTTGACTATTAACAAAAGGAAAGATCTGTCAAGAACTGAGAGAAAAGGAGAAATTATCAACAAAATAGGATGTAAAAAAATCAGGAATAAAATATAAAGGATAAAGGTATTATGGGCAAGATGTTACTTAAGAAAAATAGCACTGAATACACTCATACACCTAGAACACACTCAGCAATTGTATAGCAAATAGCCCAAAAAAGATACTCAGATAATTCAATTAGCCACATAAGCTGAATTCATTTTATCTTCAGAAGCAAAAGGCTACAAGTGAGCATGAAGGCACTGACAGGTTGGGGAGAATTCATGTTTCACCTCAGCTTGTGCCAGATTGCCAAGCTCTTTGTAAGAAGAAATTGTGCCGAGCTTATTGAGTTGGCTCCTGTTACTAATGTACAGTCAGCCCTCAGGAAATTAACTGAACTGAACTAAACTCAACATCCATGGTTTGGACACGATGGGTTTGGGCTAACTTCTCAGAGCCCTTGGAAAGAGCTCTGCTGTCCTCTCCCTGTTCAATGAAACCCAATTTATACAGCTGGTTGAAGCAAGTCTTATAATATTTTACATTGTGACTCAGTAACATTTTATGAGTCCCCTCCCACTAGTGGACCCTTGTGTAAGAGAATTTATTTATGATGACATAAATAAGGTCAAATTTTCAGTCTTGTTCAACCTATTTTTCAGAAACCGTACAGAATAGGCCAGTGCTTGGACCACTGTGTTGTTATAGAAGGACAGTTTCCAAAGTAAGATCATATTAACTTCGTCCTTTTCCTAAAAGATCATCAAATAGTCACCAAGGCATTCAGAATGACTAATGCTAACTGAGGAAAAGCTGAAAGCTAGCATGGGTGGGTTGAATTTGTATTACTTTGTTTAGTGAAATTTTGTATCATTTCTTCTTCTTTCTTTTTTTTTTTTTTTTTTTTTACTGGAAATTGAACTCAGGACCTTGTGCTTGCCAGGCAGGCACTGTGCCACTGAGCTATATACCTGGCCCTTGTACCATTTTTAATGCTGGTTTTTTTTTTCTATCATTATTTTGTATTCTTTAAAAAAAAATTTAAAACTTGCAGTAATGTTTTTTTTCTTTATTCCATGTTCTTCCTGCTATTAATTATCCATTTCAGTATACAAGAAAAATAGGACCTTAATTCCCAGGGGTTGAGCACTCTTTCAACCTTTATGGTGTGCTTGAATTACAGTTATTAATAGATCATAGAAGAATGAGTAAGACATTCCTACCCATTAAAGTTCTCCCAGATGAGACATTCAAGACTTTAAATTGCTAAAATTGCCGTGAGTTTCCATTAATAATAAAGAAACGTTTCTTACTTAAAAATTTCTAGGAAATTGGACCTTGGAATACATTTACTCTAAAAAAGATTGTTTCACATAGTACGGACTCTGCTTCACCTCTGCTTTTTCCTCTCTTTCCTATTTCTGCAGTGCAGGAAAGTGATGTGAGACCTATCATTTATTGCTAGGCCTCTCTAGGAGGTTGTGTAGATTAGCTAAGGTTATAGTCAAGGATTCAAAAAGTCTGAACATGTGAAAATATGTAGTGATTGTTAGCATTTACAATTGTTGTGATTGCAATTACCCTGCTAACTTACGTTGTGCCTGTGAGGGCTGGTCAGATAGCTCAGTGGACTAGAGCGCTTGCTTAGGCAGACACAGCAGCACGAGTTTGATCTCCAGCGTGCTCTGCCGGCCCCACCCCCAGGACACAGATCTGGTGATGGAGACTGTGCATGGTAGTGTGCGCCTGTAATCCCAGCACTTGGGAGGCTGAAGGCAGGAGGATCCCTATGAGCTCAGTCTATGTAGTGAGACCCTGTAGACCATGCACTAAAAAATAAAAAAACATTTTGCCTGTGAAATATCTCACTAAGTATCTTCATTTATATTAACATCCGCTCCTTAAAGGTAAGATAAATAACAAAGCTTGTCCTTAAGTTCAGATAGAGGCAGAAATAAAACAGCAAAGCAGAAAGAAGGGACTACTTCTTGAAAATCCACAAAGCTACACACTGCTCTCAAACACATGATGTGTCTCCATGTTCAGACAACTCTGCTTACCTGGGCTTCTCACAAGCCAAGGCTTCATAGTGTGAAAAGGAGTCACAGTTTTTCAGAATTTTATATAATTTGTAAATGTAAAATGGTTTACTCAGTAGAAAGTAGTTTTTATTTACTTGTGATATTGGGCCTCTGGCCTTTTTACACTGAGCTCCTTCCCAGCCCTTTTCAAAAAAAACAGAAAAAACACTTTTCTTTCTTTCTTTTTTTTTTTTTTTTTTTTTGAGACACTGTGTCAGTATGATGCTAAAATTGGGAGTCAACAAGATAACTCAGCTGTCTAAAGCTACTGCTTAGGCAAGCATAGGCAAGCGCAGGGACCACTGTTCAACACCCAGCACCGCATGCTATGCCAGCCCAATCCCAGCGCAGGCTGTGACAGCCAGAGGGGAAAAAGAAGATGCTAAAATTGCCCAGGCTGGACTCAAATTCACAATCCTCTTGTCTCACCCTCTCAGACCGCTGGGTTACACACCTGTGACACAGCATCCTGCTGGATTTTACCTTTACAAAATAAAGGATATCTACACTTTAAACCTTAAAAAAAAAATCTAATCTATTCAGACCTTTAAGAAAGCCCAGTTCATATTTGCCCAGTTTTTCCTCTATGCAGTTGCACTGGAAATAATAATTCTGGGCTGAACTGAAAGTGGTTGACTTGAAAGAAGGTTCCGGTTTTCATTTTTTTTTTTTTTTTCAAATTCTGATTGATTAGGCACAGCTTGAAAAGGGTAGGACGTGAGCTTGGCCACTGTGCAGGTTGAAATGATCCTGCAGGGAAACAGAATAAAAATCAAAGAAGAAACCAAATCCATATGTCTTTCACATTCTAATCTGCATGAGTGTCAAATACACATACATGTGAGAAATTGAATGGCTATAAAGTCCATCATATAAATTTTCCAGTGGGAGTAGTCAATAGGCCCATTAAAAATAAACCACGACAGGCATTTCTGATGGCGGAAAACATTACGAGTAACTTGCAAACTGGCAAGAAATTAGCACAAGTAAGTGAGTTCTAAGAATAGGACACTGGAGGAGGGAAACTATCTATAACAAATGATTTCCAAAGGAAATTCAGTTATTAGAAAAAGGCTAACGAAAGAGGTGGGAACGGCCTCACTTCCAGCAGGCAGGCCCCAGTTTCTCTCCACTGGCTTCAGTTAAAAGGAAGAACTGTTTTTAACTTTCCCACTACGGCCAGTTCCCAGGCTTTCCCACAGCCAGGAGATTTATATGTGTTCCTCACAACGGAACAGGGAGCCACATTCTTTCAGAAAAGAATAAGGACCACAAAGGTTTCTTACTTCTTGCTCTATCGAAGTAGGCTCATATTTCTGTATTTTAAAAAAATGCATCTACACATGTGTAGAGTTTATAAATGAAGCCAGAGGGTGTCAGTAAGTGCGAGTCCTTGAAGAAGTCTAGAAATATTAGAAGCACACTTGCTTTCATTCTGACAGTCTCCTGAGGAGTCAATGTCTGAGACCTTGATGTTTCCATCAATGATTGTGCTTCAGTGCAGGAGACAGAAAACTACTTCGGGGGGCCAGGAGATGGCTCAGTGGAATAAGCGCTTCCCTGGCAAGTGCAAGGGTCTGAGTTCAATCCCCGGTTCCACAAAAAAAACAAAAAAAAAAAAAAAAAAAAAAAAGAAAACTACTTCGGCCACCATGTCTCTGAGCAGTTGGAAGCGCCTGCCAAAGCTCAAAGGAGTGACTTCTAAAGCCCACTGAGAGGTAAATTGTTATGCTTCTGAGACTAGGATTTTCTCACTTGAGAAAAACGGAAACAAGAATGGCCACATCACATAGTAGTGCTAGGTTCAGATAACGCATAATGAATATTTTTAATTTAAGAATTGTTACACGAGGGCCGGCAAGATAGCTCAACAGACTAAGCACCTGCTTGGGCAAGCATAGGGACTGTGGTTCAATCCCCAGCACCACATGAGTGCTACCCCTGCCCCTGGCGGAGCGCTGAGCCAGTGACCCAGTCCAGGCGACTGTGGTGACGCATGCCTGTAATCCCAGCACGGGAGGATGAATAGGAGGATCACTGTGAGTCTGAGCTGCATAGTGAGACCCTGTACCAAATACATAATTGAAAAAAAAACAAAAAGAATGTTACACAAACTGATATTAGTCAACTTCTGAAATTAGAGGTTGTTACTATTTGCTAAGCTTTTTTATTAGAAATTTATATACTTAAACATTCTCTCAAAAACCCTAAGAAGGACAGGACAGATAGCTCAGCGGATAAAGCACCTGCTTTAGCAGAGTACAGCAGCTGGGGTTTGATCCCAGCATGTGATGCCGCCCCTGCCCCCGGGGTGCTCTGAGACCACAATTGAGACTAGGCGTGGTGGCGCATGCCTGTGATCCCAGCACTTGGAGGCTGAAAACAGGAGAATCACTACAAGTCCGATCTACGTAGTGAGACCCTGTACACCCTGTAAACCCTGCCCAAAATTCATTAAAAAAAAAAAAAAACCTAGGAAGTGGGTGCTATTATTATTGCTATTTCACACATAAGGAAACCAAGACCCAGAGAAATTAGTGACTTCATAAGGCTGTGTGGCTAGTATTCACCCCCAGAGACCTGGCTGCAAGCAGAGGTTTTATTGTGAAGCTAATAAACTGTGACATTGAGGACTTCTCATTTGCATGAACCATTCCAAGTCTTGGGGTGGAGCCCTAGCAATATCTTAACATGGTCATAGGTCATAGGCTGTTGTAAAATTTGCAAAACTAAATTATGTTAGCAACTGATAAAGAATACTCTTTCTGTTCCAACTTTAGTTCTCTCATATTTCCCCCCCTGAAAATTACAGTTTCGTCTGCAGTGGTTAAGAGTGAATTGAGTCGATGCCACCTGTAGTTTGGTTCCAGTGAGATCTATTCATGTGACTTGTAGTCACTCCCCTGTCTAGCTTAGTTATTGCTGAAGAGGTTCCATAGGCTACCTGAAGCAGAGGCAAGATTCAGAGATTCGGCTTACTGCTGTTGATGCTCTGATACTACATTGCCTTTTCTGTGCTTAGTGTCCATAAATAGATCTTTAATCCTTAAACTTTAAGACATTGTCTTCTATCCTCAGCCACCAAATGACATCTGTCATGACTCCCCAGATCTTTCCAGGCTCTGATGTACATCTTTCTAGTGCATGCCCCTTCTAGCTCCGCCTAGATACCCAACTACATCCAAAGAGCATTCGTTTTCCCTGGACCACACCTTTTCCCATGCTCAGGCTTTTGTTGCTTAGTTGCTGACTTGACACACAGCCTGATATGAGCAAGGATAATAAACTTCTAATACATTACTGAAGATGAACTGGCCAATGGGTGTAGACATTTCAGTGAACTTTCAAATCAATTCCCTAGACAAGAAAGCTTTCAATACCAGAAATCCTACAATTATACATGAAAAAAGTGTTCCCCTAGACTTGATAAGAATTCTAAAAATGCATATGCAATAGCTAAAAATTGACTTGAAGTTGAAGTTTTTCTAAAATAACAGTGAATGTAATTATTCACTATAATTCTTAGTCCTTCTTGGTAGCAGAAAACTTGAAATTACTTTCTATTTTTGCTATAAGAATGGTATTATAAAAGTTATGATAGGGGGCTGGCCAAATAGCTCAGAAGATTAAAGTGCCTGCAAGCAGGCGCAGGGGCCGGGGGTTTTGATCCCCGGGCCTGCCACGTGGACCCCACCCCTGGGGCGCACTGAGATGACAGTTGAGACTGGGCATGGTGGTGCCCACCTGTAGTCCCAGCTCTTGGGAGGCCATAAACAAGTGGATCTGTATGAGTCCAATCTAGTAGTGAGACCCTGAATACCCTGTAAACCCTTCCCTAAAATACAAAACAATAAAAAATAATAAAATAATAAAAAATTGTAATAGGCAGCAGTAAAACTGTATGGTCTATCAGTGGTTAAATAGCATGTTTTTCTACATGTCCTCTTTTGTAGAGTCAGCTTTTAAAACCCCTATAATAGTATTACTTCTTTTCTAACTTTGTACATTTATTTTAATAACTGTCCCCTTCCTTACAGAAGGTCCTACAAATTAAAATTTGGATTTGTCTCCATTTCCAGTTCATCTTTCTTTTTTTAAAAAGCCACTCTTGTGGATCAGTAGTGGTTTGGAGGAAGGGACAGCCTTTGCTATATGCGTTTCAAGTTGTTATCCTGGAACTTTAATTGAACGTGTATTTTAAGGGAGACATTCACACAGTACAGGTAGAGGAGAGCTCTAGTTTGGGGTGAGCAGAGTTGAGCACTAGCTCAGCTCTGTCTCTACACACTGTATATCTGGTTAACGCCAGTGCAATGCCTCATTATGCTGCTCAAGCCTGCTGCTATCTGGTCTCCCACGAACCTTCTGTTGCTCTGGTTTCTGTGGTTCTCTGACATCTGTGTGAAAAATATCCTCTCCCCACTATAATTTTAGTTTGGGTAAGCTAAAAAGAATGTGTGTTTTGAGCAGCACAAAACAAATAACCAATGACTCCCTGTCTTCTTGCTCAAATTTGATTCTCTCCCTACTATCTGTGTCCTTGAAGCTACTTAGCAATATTATTAGGTACTTAGGACAATTCGACTGAAACTAGAACACAATAAATCAGCTACTGTGGGCTAAAGAAAACAAACAGGTTGCTGGAGTCCGTGCAAAGCCAGGACTGCAGAAGTAAATGTGGCCCCAAGAGAGAGGTCTGGCTGATAGGCCCCTTGCAATCCCAAGTCAGGGCACGGCACCTGTCTGGCAAGCACATCAATACCAAAAATCAAGCAAGCAAGCAAGCAACCAATCAATCATAACAGCAGAACTGGGGCCTTAGCACAAGGCCTCTCCAACGAGGGCACAAACAAGGCAGCAGCATCAACAGCCATTCAGGCTGTGATTCCCAGAGGTAACAGCACAGGACAATCACCTGAAGGGCTTTTAAAATAGTTATCTTCCCTGCTTCTGAGAAATTGCTAAATTTCCCAGGTGATTCTCCCGATCAGGCAGGTAGGTCTAAGCACCATGGGTCCTGGGTCTTGTTCGCCGAGCAGCCAGGGGCTGTATGCTTGGAAGCTCCCGCTTAAACCAAAGCTAGTATCAGAGCTGAAGCCACTTAGAAATAAATACATAAATAAATAATGAAATAAATAGATCTCCAGTTAAATATAGATCTGGCAGAAGGAAAAATACTTTAAGCTGTCATTAGTTGCTTACATTTCAGTGCAGCTCTGTCCAACAAACAGAAATTTCTTGAATCATGGAAATATTCTATATTTATACTGTCCAACTGGCAGCTCACTAGGCACGTGTGTCTTTGGAGTACTTAAAATGGAGCTGAAATAAATTGCACAACTGAGTTTTAAGTTTTATTTTAGGTACTTTAAATTTAATTCACTGCATGTGGCTTGTCACTACTGTGTGGTCAGGGCAGTTTGGGCGTAAACAGAGGATGAGGAAAGTGGCAGGAAAGGATAGCGAATGCTTGGGAAGAGATGGGAAGGGAGGAATACAGTGGGGAGATCTGGGTGCACAGCAAACCGGGTAAGAGTGGAAGGACACGTATGATGTGGCTTTGGGGGTGCCTGTCATTCTTTGTACCAACTCAAAATGATGGCTGAAGAGGAATTCTCAGGAGGCAACTCTGTCTATAGTTTTCTGCAGACCAACTCCCAAGCAAATAGTAGAGTTCACAGAAGCCCTTGCTACATGTAATACTTTCTAGAAAGTGGCAAAAGGTAGAGTAAGATGTTTGGAATCAGGGAGAAGACTGACTGTCTTTTCAGGTCTGAAATTTATAACCTTGAAAATAACAAACAATTACCTGGTGTGTCTCTGAATTAGTTGGGTTTTTTTTTTTTTCCATTTTTAAATTATAAGTGGTGTAGTACTGGCATTATTCAACATAGCCAACAGGAAGATCCTTGGTGCCTAAAAGAACTGTTGAAATCCTGTTGATCACTCTTGTGAAATAGCCTGATGATGTTTAAATACTACCTTTTAAAAGATTTTTCACAGAGAAATTCTGAGTCATGAGCAATCTGATGTCCTACAGATAGCAAGACCAGAAAGAATTTTCTAAACAGAAATCAGGTTCCATGCCAGTGCCCATGACAGGCCATCAGCCACCCTCTGTACAAAGCCACCTATTTCATTAACTCCTGAGAACTGTTCTTTAGCACTAGTCCTATTCTGACTTTATTCCAAAAATGGAGAATTATGCACATTTGTCATTGAAAATCATATTTTCAACTTCCATGTTCTTTCATTGGAAGATGAAATTAAAATTTAAATATATAGTGTACATTCATGCAAAGACTCCCCTTATCTAAGGACTGTGTGGTTTGTACATAACATTGTGCAGCTGAGGGTGGAATAAATCCTGATTTTTCCTGATGATCTGTGTTGCCCATGGAGTAGCCACATCCACCTCCAGCATACTTCTTTATAGACTGTTGGTTCTAGCTGTGTCACGATTTATTTTCTCTCTGTAGATTACTGGCTTTGGAACAGGGTCTCACTACGCAGCTCAGACTAGTAGTGATCCGCCTTTTTCTTTTAACTTCTCCAGCACTGGGATTACAAGCATTCACCACCACACCCAGACTCCGTCTTGGGCTCAATGTGCCTGAGGGATGGGGACTGGTGTGGCATGCAGTTCCAGAGCTCAAACCCCAGTCCCTGTGCTTTCTAAGCAAGTGCTTAGTCCTCTGAGCCCTCTAGTTTTGTATTTTAAGCTGACAATATACCCTCCAAATAGGCTCAGCTAGTTAAATAATCCCTATATAGATAGCTGATTAAGAATATTTAGGTCTTATATGTACCCTCAAATCAGCTTTCTATACTTAGTAATACTATTGGTCAATTTAAAAAATATTGGCAAAGAAAAAGCATTTTTGTGTTTTATTTGAATGATGGCCTCAGAAAATCTTGGAATATATTTTGACAAGAGTGTTCAAAGGAGATTCAGGGAAAAAGAAAAGGTTAAAATGGGCCGGCCAGATAACTCAGTGGATTAAAGCACCTGGTTAAGGCACTCACAGGAACTGGGGTTCAGTCCCCAGTGTGTCGTGCCATCTCCACCCCTGGGGCACACTGAGAGGGCAATTGAGACTGGGCGTGGTGGCGCACGTCTATAATCCCAGCACTTGGGAGTCTGAAAACAAGAGGATCACTACAAGTCTGATCTGTGTAGTCAGACCCTGTAGACCTTGTACTAAATAAATAAAAGAAAAGGTAAAAATGATATAACTTGAGCAGAAGTGATATTGTGACCATTCACAATACTGAGGACTATATCTGACTGCCAGTCACATTGTGCCAAGGCTAACACTACATCTTGCCTGGGGTTGACCTCTAGGCTGTCCCTCTCTTGCTGACTGCACACAGTGCATCTGTTGTTCTTATCGGCCTTGTCCCGAATATGGAAGCCAGGTCTCAGACCAAGATCTTCAGTGCCTCTCCTCACTGTTCCTTGTGCTCTCTGCTTGTATTCTATTCTCAGAAATGGCATTCCACCACAGAGGCAGAATAAAGTAAGGCTCACCGCACCAAACTCCTTCCTATGAGGCACGCAGGCTTGCTCTATGGACATCTGTTTCCACATGGTCCCCTCTACAGTTTGTCCAAGTTTTACATTATGTGTTATATGGGTGGAAGTGGAAGTCATCCTTCTTTTATAAGATTTTTAAGAAATCATTCAAACATCATTGATAAGACACAACAAAATGTGATGAACACATGTAAATAAAAATATGGAATAAGCCAGACCAGGAAAATATTCTTAAAGGAAAGTTAATGGAGCCCTATTTATAATATGCAAACAGCAAAATAATGAGCAAAAAATATATATTGCTTTCAGGAAAGCTACTTGAAAACTACAACAAGGTTGAACCTGTGTGCCTCTAAAAACATAGCCCTTAAGTGAAAGTAAGTATTTACATAGTGGGGACTAGATGTGGAACACGGTGTCAAAGCATGTGCTTAGCATGAGCCAGATCCTAAAGGGTCTTAAAAAATAAACAGGAAATGTTATAAATATTCCATCATAGTACCACATTTTAGTACCACTTCCTTCACTGGGTGACACCTAAAACATATTTTACAAGAATGTATATTATTTGAAATGGATTACTGGCAAGATTTACCCAATGTGTAGAGGTAAAATTTTGCACCCAGCAACTGAATACACGTACTATTTACAACAAATGGAACATATGTATTTGGACCTTCCTATCTGATAATTCCACATCCTCAGATTTAAACAAATGTGGTTTAGAAATCTTTTGGATAATTTTGTATGTATCAAAAATGTATGAATTTTTCCTTTCTTGTTATGCCTTAAATAATACCTTAGCAACTATTTGCATAGTATTTACAATGTATAAGTAATGTAGAGATTATGTAAAGTATATAGGAGGTTATGTTTGGGTTACCTGAAAACACCGTGGCATTTTGTGCAAAAGACAAGAGGATCAGTGGATTTCCCATCTACAGGGTATCCTGATACCAATCCCGCATGAATACCAACAGAAGACTGTACATACCAAACACAGTTCATCAAGCAAGTATTAACAAATACTGCAATATACATATGTATTACTGCATATCAGCCCCTTTAGAAGACTCTTCTTAGAGCTACATTATCTATTAGCCTCTTCTAGATAATTTTTATCCCTAAGAAAAAATCATATCATAAATTAAAAACCAGAACAAAACAATAATCATACTGATACAGGGAACCTCCAAATGACACAGGGAGAAAAGCTGATGTCAGGCTGGATGACCTCCAAACGATATAGGAAAAAATGATCTCTGGACCTGACCTGGGATGAGTTTGTGTTCTCTAAAACTGAAGAATGAGTTTTAGGAACAAACAGAGGATATGAGCAGAGTATATTTATTGGGGGAAGAACACGCCTGTCCGAGAGAGGGACAGGAGGGGAGGCCCAAGGGGTTGTCCCCAGGAAGCTGTCTCTTCCAGGGACTTTTATAGTGTAAAATCATGCAGGGCTAAGGTGGAGAGAATGGGAACTCACTTAGGTGGATGTGGGGTGGGACAAAAATATAGTCAACCAGTGGGATTACAAGCAGCTTTGCTCAGGTAAAAGTGATTAAGTCCAGGACCAATTGGGAAGGGAGTCACGTAGCAAGCAGGCATGAATGCAGAACAAGACGATATCTGGTAGCCATCCAGTAGTAGTTAGCTTAATGATTTTTTCTGGCTTTCTCGGGTGATGATCAATCCCAGATACTAATCTTTACAGCACTTGCTTGATCTTTGGTCTAGGTCTGGCCCACAGCGGGAGCATCCATCCCTCCCACAGTTGTAAGGTGTCTTGTCTTCTGTGTTACCTCCTTTGAGGGCCTTGCCCTGTCTGACTGGCTATAATATGTCTATCTTACTTGGCTGCCTGCAACAATACTATGTATGAAACATGTAAAGTACAGATATGGAAGCACTCACAGGAACAAACTAGGTTTAAATACTATCAGGAAAATAAGGAGTAATTGATAACCAATAGTTCAGAAATAGCAAATACAAACATAGGAGAAAGGGGTTATGCATAAGAGCAACAAATAAACAAAAAAGAAGACCCAGAGGAAACCAAATACATGGGAATCGACAAATTCAAGAGGTAACGAATATATCAGTGAGTCTCTGGTAATAGTGATAAAGTAAGGAGAACGATGAGGGGACACTACGTTGCAGTTAGGGATTTCCGAAGGCTGCATAAGTGACTTTATACTGACTAGGTCTGAACACAGTGTAGCATAAAACGAGCAAGTTCTTGGGGAAAACACTCATTTTAATGAATAAAATCAAATTTATGTTTTAAAATCCTCCCACGATGACCAAAGAAAAAGGATTTTTATAATTTCCTGAAAATCGCCAGGTCAAAATGTTTCACTTAGTAAATTAAATGTAGTCTTCAGACAAGTTGTGATATCTCTCTGAAAATAATTATTCCTGCAATGAAAATGTGTTAAAATTCCCAACTCAATATGGTGGATTTAGAGGTGTAGTAGGGACTTAGGAGATGGGAAAAGCATTTGAAAGTTCTCATGGGCCAAGGAAGGACAGCGTAAAGAGAAAGGGTAGTGGAAGTTTTCTAATGTTTTCATGATGGGGGATGGCAAGGAAGTAGAAGAAACATAGAACCTACTGAAAATTAAACTAAAATTCGGCGGGCATATGTTTGGTCACTTGTCAGTGATTAGCTAAGAAAAAAAAGCAAATTTCAATAAAAATTCCAAAACAGGTTGTGGAACATGAACTTAGTAAAAATTTGATATAATTTTTCAGTCTACAGAAATAATAAGCAAGATGGACATGAAAAGTATGTAAGGTATATGTTAAAGATAGAATAAATTAAGGCCACCTATTCTCACATTGAATATAAAGGAACTGAATTTGTTTTGTTAAAGAGTACAACAGGTTGCATTCTATCAGAAGGTGTCATTTGTACACAGCAGTACTACACAGCAGAGTACTACAGTGCCATAAAAAAGGATACACTTGTGTCAGTTGTAGAAAATGGCTGCACCTTGAGACCAGTATGTTTAATGAAACAAATCAGACACACAAGCATATGATTTGTCTTACATGAGAAACCTAAAATAAAGATGAATTAACACAAAAAAATAATGAAAAACAGTGAGACAGATTTTTGCAAAAGAGGTGACCAAGAGACAGAGGAAGGAGAAGAAGGGAAGAGGAAGGAATAAAAATAGAAATCTGGTGTGTTAGGCACATGGAATGTGAACATTGTGTACTGCAAACATGTAGAATAAAAAATAAATAGTAACGGAAATAAAAAGTCCAAAGAGCTAAGAAACAGGACAAACATGTTTAATGTTTAATTTTAAAAAATATATTCAATAATCTTTTGAAAAGACCAACCCAGATACACTCACAAGCATACTAGCTCTTGATTAAAAGCACTGACTTTACTTCTGAACACAAGTGTCCAAGGTCCTGGAAGCGAAGAAAAGTCACATATTGACTGCATTTTTATTTTTTGAGCTTAACAATTAAAAGCAAGAGGTTAAATATAAAATGAGAATTTTTATTTTATTTATTTTTAAATTTTTATTTATTTGATACAGGGTCTCACTATGCAGTAAAAATTCATAGTAATTCTCCTGTCTCAGCCTCCCCAGTGCTGCAATTACAGATGTGTACCACCATGCCCAGTTTCAGGGCTGCATGGTGTGCTTCGAGTTCCACAGCATATGGCACAGGGGATTGAACTCAGGACCTTGTGCTTGCCAGGCAGGCACTTAGACCACTGAGCTATCTCCCCAGCCCTAAAATGAGAATTGTTAAAGAAAATTTGTTAAAGTGGGTGTAACATACGAGGGTAAACCAGATGTTAGCCAATACTGGTAACTTAGAATTATGTAACAATTTTAGAAATAAAAGTTTTTAATGACAAAAGTGTTACAAAGAAAATCAGAAGCTAACAACAATGATGAAAAATACATACATGTGGATGCCAGTGAATCAACATACATGTTGCACAAAGAGCTATAATTAACAAAGCAATAGCAGACCCAATAGCATAGCCTAGAAACATATAGATCATAGAAAAGTTCATCTAACTGGGCAAAAACATTGCAAAGAAATGCTCATTTGAGAAAATATGCTGAAAAATGCAGAGATCATTCTGTATCCACTAGGCTCGTAAAACTTGACAATGAGCTACTGCATAGTTGGCAGAATGAGGAGAAAGACTGAGATCAGTATTTCCAGTGCAAATGTGAAGTTCTTACAACCTCTCGACAGGCAATCTGGCAAGATATGTGTACTGGAATTAAAAGTGAGTATTCATTCACATTTGACTGAGGGACTACGTCCCCGGGAACTGTAAGTAGAAACAGGTAGGGACATCTGTATCAAGGTATTTGTTGCAACCATGTTTTAATGGTAAGACAATAAGAAGACTCTTTACACCCATTAATATGGAGGTGATTATAGGGCCGGCCAAGTAGCTCAGCTGATTAAAACACCTACAAGCAGGTTCAGGGGCTGGGTGTTTGATCCCCAGGCCTGCTGTGCTGGCCCTGCCCCTGGGGCGCCCTGAGACAGCAATTGAGACTGGGTGTGGTGGTGTGCACCTGTAATCCCAGATCTGGGGAGGCTGTAAACAGGCGAATCACTATGAATCTGATCTAGTAGTGAGACCCTGAACACCCTGTAGACCCTTCCCTAAAAATAGAAAAAAAAAAAAAGAAAAAGAAAAAGGAAATTAGAGAACACTTAATGTTTTATGCACATATGTTCTTGCTCAAGAACAATCGCTCACAAAGTATTATTCAGCCACTAAGAATTATTTTCTACTAGTTTACTTCAAGGCATTTTCATGATGTATGGTCAACAGAAAAAACAAGACACAAAAAGTATACATAACATATCATTTGTGTAAAAACCACTTAAAAAGCTCTGTATACACATTTTTACACTGGAAATCAAGGGTCAGGTTTTCAACTTACTCCTCCAGTAAGCTAGTGTAAAATGGGAACAAGATTTGTTGCAGATTAGAGGGCCTTTACAGTGCACAGAACAATTGAGCAGGGAGACAGTAGGTGCTTGCTACAATGATCCAGGATAATTCTAGGGGGGAAGGATAAAAACAGGCCAGCAGTGCACACTGAGCACAAATAAAGCTTCTAGGAAAAAAAAATAAGACCCAACTTTTAAAAACAAAACAAATTTTTATTACACATGGAGAAGCTCTTATGATGCTGGGGACAAGTTTTCTTTTAAAAAGAACAAAAGAGACAACCCAAATGGAAAAAATTAATGGAAATGCAAT
This sequence comes from Octodon degus, assembly GCF_000260255.1. Taxonomy (NCBI): domain Eukaryota; kingdom Metazoa; phylum Chordata; class Mammalia; order Rodentia; family Octodontidae; genus Octodon; species Octodon degus. The sequence continues at coordinate 16,318,477 of NW_004524600.1, forward strand.
TTTTAATTAAAAACTTCTATACACCATGAGGCAATTAACAGTGAGGAAAAGCAGGAAACATAATGAAAGAAGATATTTGGAACTTTGTATGTCTACCATATATGTAAGGGAAAGAACTTTATACCAGAAAACACTAACAGAAAAATAGGCAAAGGCTTTTTATTTGGATGAGAAAATGCTGCTAGCTTTTCTAAAACAAAAATCCTCACATTCCACTGATTAGCACAAATCACTTTGTATAATTTGATATTGTATAATTTCCCATTTATACAACAGCCTGGGAAAGTATTCCACGTGTGTGGCCAGCTTTATTCCACATAGTGACTCGTGAAGAAGAGCTGTTCCCACCTTAGAGCCTTCCGTCTTCTAGGGCTTCGAAGACATCCACGTAGGCTAGAAGGAAAAAACGAAGGGAGGACTATGCTCATTCCTTATTTACTTATGTGTTAATTCTAACTGATCAATAGAAGTTGCGTATATTTATTATATATGACAAGGTTTGTTTTTGAAAAATCAAGCATGTGAAGTTGCTAAATCAAACTAATTGGCATTTTACCATTATTAATTATAGTTACCATTAGGCCACTGAATCTGGGCATGGTGGCGTAAGCCTGTAATCCCAGCGCTGGGGAGGCTGAGACAGGAGGATCACTATGAATCCAAGCTGTGTAGTGAGACCCTGTACCAAAAAATAAATTAATAAAAGATTTAAAATATTTTTTTTTAAATTATAGTCACCATGTTATACAATAGGCATCTTGAACTGATTTCTTTTAACTGAAGTTTCGTACCACTGGAGTTCATTCTCAACACCTCCAGATACATTCATAGAACCAGCCTCTAGTAAATAACATTTACACACTTTCACTTACACAAGTTCAACAATTTTAAATTCTGCATATGAATGAGAACATGACAGCATGCAGTGTTTGTATTTTTATGGCTGGTTTACACTTGGCATAATGTCCTAAAGGTCCATCCATTTTCTTACAAAAGACAGAATTTCCTTTTTAAAGGTATTATATATCTTTAAAATCCATTTCTTTTTTTATGGAATACTTAGGTTGATTCTGTATCTTGGTTGGTATGAGTAACACTCAAATGAACATGTATAGCACACTGACTGTAATTAATGTCTTATATTTTACACTATGAACTTTGTAAGAGAATCGATTATAAGGGCCAGCCAGATAGGTCAGTGGATTAAAGTGTCTGAAAACAGACAAAGGACCTGGGGTTTGATTCCTGGGCCTGCCATGCTGGCCCTGCCTCTGGGGTGTGCTGAGATGGCCATTGAGATTGGGTGTGGCGGTGTGCGCCTGTAATCCCAGCTCTTGAGAGGCTGTAAACAGGCAGGTCACTATGAGTCTGATCTAGTAGTGAGACCCTGAACTCCCTGTAGATCCTTCCCTAAAAATCAAAAAAGAGAGAGTGAGAGAAGCAGTTATAAAGATGTATAACATAGAGTAGCATGTGAAGTGATGGATATGTTTATTATCTTCACTATAAAATCATTTTACAGTGTATGTACCTATTAACACATCACTTACATGTTTTGAATATATATAAGTTGTTTTTTTAATTAAACCTTAATAGGGTGGGAACCATTAAAGGCATGAAATTCTGATTTTAAAACAATGGTTACCTCGGACAAATTTACTAGGGAATGAATGGGGAGGAGAAATCTTAATTTAGGAAAGATGAGTATACTTAAAATTATAGCGCGCTATTAAAATTTTTTGCTTACACTAATTTATGTGTCTCTCTGTGAAACTTTCATTGTGGTTGTGTTCTGGTTGTGTACATTGCACTAGGGCATAGGCTCAAAGAAGTGGCACTCAAAGTGCAGGTGGAAAGGCAGATACATAAACGAAGTCATATGTGGACTTCAAAATTGTCGAACTTGTGTAAGTGAGAGTCGGTAAATGTTATTTACTAGGGACTGGTTTTGTGAATGTATCTGGAGGTGTTGGGAATGAAGTCTAGATATGAGGCCCTGGGCTCCATCACGAATACAGAACAAACACACACGCATGCACACACACACACACACACACACACACACACACACACAAAACTGGAGGAAGAACAAACTTTTAGTTTAGAGTGCAGTATGGAAAGTCACCATGGGAACTATAGGTAATCAGAGAGAAAGTACAACTTAAAAATGCTTTCAGGGCTGAGGACATAGCTCAGCAGTCTAAGCGCCTGCCTGACAAGTGCAAGGACCCAGGATTGATGCCCTGTACTGCATGCTGGGCCAGTCCTGCACTGAGCTGGCCACTGAAACCAGGCATGTTGATAATCCCAGCACTGGGGAGGCTGAGACAGGAGGATCACTATGAGTCCAAGCTGCATAGTGGGACCCTGTACCAAATAAATACTCGAAAATAAAATGTTAAAAAAGTGCTTCCATACCAGATGGAGAAGTAAGAAGTTTACCTTTGGAGTAGACCGTGAGACCAAAGTTCTACTAGTGGGACCTTGATTTTTTTAAAAGTAGTATAATTAAAGTATCTATTATAGTGTAAGTATTCACACATTTGTTGAATTCATTATTGCATTTAAGTATGTCCCCTGCCATCATCTCAAATCCCTGCTAAGAACTCACCTATCATTTTTCTTCTTTGGAGCATCTAGCATCAAAGTTAGTTCCAGTTCACTTCTTATATTTAGGCAAAGTGGCTCCAGAAGCTCTGTTCTTATCCAAAATTGAAGTTCTCTTTTCTGAGCAACCCATTGGATTGCTTCCCAAGCAATGTATTGATTTCCTCATCCTGTGTCAAGGCCAGACTTTACTGTCATTCACAGAGATTTCTGCCATATACAACACACTGGTTCTCAAGTAAGGGTAGTGTTTAGTCTGAGATCTCTGGGAAACAGAGGCCAAAATGGGATCAGAAGCTCAAGAAAGCATTGGAAGAGGTGCTTAGGAAGGGGAAAGTGAGGGACTGTGAGGGGAAGAAGGTCTGAAGTACAGCTCTGAGGCCTATGAAAGAGGAGGACCCAGACCCATGAGAGACCTTGAGCCAAAGCTACCCAGGGAAGAGACCCAGGTCGGGGGAGAAGGCTCTGGCTCTGATGCCAACCCTGGTACACACACACCTCAGTGCCCAGCCACCATCCCTGCAGAGAGCAGGCTGTGTATGCAAAGAAGAATGAGGATACAGCAGCTGGAGCCTTCCAGTTTCCTGCAAGCTAGAGGAAAAGCAGTCATGTTCCCTTCGCCCCCAGGGTTTCTCACCATGCCCAGTAATAAACAGGCCTTATCTTGTGTACGCTTTCTGCAAAGAGGACTCTGCTCTTGTATAACCTTGTACTTCTCAAGCTTTTCATATCTTGGCCTATGTGGAAATGTGTATTGTGGTAAATAGAATGGCTGCTTTTAGAAGAGGTACAGGGTCACAGCTGTCCAAGCAGCTGATGGAAACACTCTCTCAGAGCTTGCTTCACTGAAGCTTCTGGGTTAGCAATTCCCAGCGGTAGATTCCCAATGATGGAGTCTCCTGAAAGGTTCTCTTGAGTTTCATGATTGCTGAGATCCCACCCAGAGAACCCAGAGTCTCTGGACTGGATCCTAGGTGCCACTGTATTGTTTTATGCCCACCCTGGAGTGCCATCATTCTTGCATTGGCATCCCAATGCCAGGACAATGGGAGAGGGATTGTTGAGGATGCAGTTCTTTAAAACACACATCCTTTACAGACTCTCTTTAGAAGTGACCCTGCCAAGAACAGTAGGATGCTAATGAAGGGTTTTAGGTCAATCAGAACCTTCCTCACCTTTTTTCTTTTCCACCCCCGTGGTTTTCTAGGAGCTGGGACACATTATGTAGGCGTGGATGTCGTCGATGTGCCATCACCATCTACTTCTCAGGTAGTGTTTAGTGCTGGATTTATGTAGAACATCAGACTCAAGATAGCCAACATGATAGACTGGAGTTCTGTGGTTTTGTGAAAGTTTTCACCACAGAAATTGGCAAATGCTACAGATCATGCCATTTGGTGTTACTGGAAAGTAGGTTTATTTACTTTTTGTCCATACATGTTTGCAGTATGTAATGCATATGTCCCTGGTGGGAGTTGGTGTCTGCACATAACACATGTTAAATCCTTTTTTCAACCCTTTACCCTCCTTTTCCTTCCCCTCCCCCACATCATCATTTGAAGAAACTATTATCTTAAAATAGCTGAGATGTATTCTTCCATTGTTTTTAAATAGAATATGAACAAATATACTCATATTCCCTTTTTTGATAATTAATAGCTTTCTGTACAACTAAATCTACCTTGCCACTTTAGTCTTGTAGATAATTCGAAAATAGTATATATAAATATTCCCTGTTTACCTCAGTATTAGTCATGGTAACGAAGGCCAAGATATGGAGCCAACCATCAATGTCCGGGTCTATCAGGAGATAAAATGATGCAGTGTGCATACATAATACAATGCTACTCAGCCTTTATAAGAGGGAGATTCTGTCATTTTCAAAAACTAGAATGACCTGAATGACATTTTGGTTAGTGTAATAAGCTAGACACAAAAAGATAAACATTGCAGGATCTCTTTTACACTTAGAATCTAAGAGTTGAACTTGTAGAAGCACACAGTAGACCAGAGGTGACCACAGCTGAGAGGCCGTGGAGGGGGAGGGGAAGGATGTTAATAGAGGAGGTAAAGTTTCAGTCAG
>NW_004524600.1:16330649-16337953 GCF_000260255.1 Octodon degus
AATAAATAAATAAAAGTATGTGAGGTGATGAAAAAGGTTAATTAGTTTGATTCAAGCTTTCTACAATGTATATCTACAGCAAAGCAGAAATGCAATTATTTTTCACTTAGGAATAAAATTTTCAAAAGAAAAATAAAACCATTGAATGTACCTCTTCCCTCTCAAGAAACACTATTCATAAGTATTTTTCCTATTTTGTAGGATTGTTATTTACTTAGGTTTGAAAGCTACACAGAATCTATTAGAATGTAAATTCTGAATGACAGGGGTTTTATCTGATATTGTCTATTTCTATATCCCAGCTCCTAGCACAGAAAGCCCCCCAGACATCACTCACAAACCTATTCCACACGCTTGTTCTTTATGTTACTTTTTATACATCTGCTTGCAGATCCCAGAAAGTTATGTTCCCCTAACTACTTGATAAGAGTCTGAGTATCTATGAGCCAATTAATTTCAATAAACATGGAGTGGTGACTTTATAGACTATCTTGCTCAAAGATTACAACATCACGGGTGATCTTATGCCTATGATGAAAACGAGAAACTTAGTTTTGGTGATCTCTTATTCTTGTGCTTCCTCAACAATTATTTTCTGTGTGATGCAGTGCAGTGCATGCTGGGTAATGCGCAGTGAGTTTTGCAATCTGAGCATGCGCATTAGGAAAACTTTAACCATTTAAGTACAGTTGGTTGTGAAAGTGAGAATACGAGACATAAGAGTTTTTAATATGTTTTTTCTACCTAAAAACTGTTTTCTTTTCACCTAAAAGCGTCAGATAAAATCATAAGGGTGTTTCCCAATCTGTTTTTAAATTTCATAAGCGTACCATTTAAAAATAATTCCTCAAAGCTTTTGTTTCCTTTATGCCACCCACTGCTGAATGCCGAGGGAAGGATTTAGAAATGGTATTTCCTCTCGGAGGTGTTTTTGTTGTTGTTTATTGAGATGAGCTTTTGCAGTGTGGCCCCAGCTGGTCTCACATGCCTGGGCTCAAGTGATCCGCCGGCCTGAGTAGCAGGGACTACGGGTGTGCGCCGCTGTGCCTGCTCTCTGGCGTGTTTATTCTCAGTGCACAGCAGCGACTCGTCTACTAACGTGGATTCTGTGTCTAGGAGCTGGTGATCCTTCAGGTCGCGGGCTAGCTGGGTGGTGGGGTGTTGGCTTTGATCTCAGAAAGCTTGCTCGGAGCTCCGTAGAGGGCAGCCAGTGGGTTCAGTGTGGTCTCGTGCTGTCCCTACAGGTGACAAGCCTGGTGGTCCGCATCTAACACTCGCGTGTGCTGTGCGTGCCCGGGGAAGCCATGTTGGTGCTCTGCCACCTGGATGGCTTGCTAGCAGCTGGCCCGGAGTGTGCCGTGTTCCAACCCTGGGAGTCGGGCCCAGTAGGTATTCTTCTTCCGGGAGCCTCAGAGAAGCATCCAATAGATCAACGTTGTTAACTGGCCCCAGGCTTAGCGGCAGCTCCACCACCAAGCCAGTGGCTGCAGAACTCCTGAGCAATATTTGTATTATGTGTATCATTGAGAGAGGGAGAAACATTAGTTTCTTAAATGCCATTTCAAATGTTACAAAATTCTGGATGGTATTAAAGAAATTTATTATAGATTTATGACTTCATTTTTGTAACAAAGTATCTCTTTATTCAAGATTGCAGATTCCGTGTTGCTAGTTCAATGTTTTCATCAAAGCAGAGTTGTTCATGTCATTGTCTCTATTTTCCTTTTCCTGATTTCAGTGGGCCTTTTGCAACGTGTTGCTTACATGGAACTCACTTTCAGATGCCTATTAATCCCAACATTTTGTACACTTAGGATAGATATACAGCTACTTTCTCTTAATTCAATGAGAAGAAAGATTTGTACTAGTAGTATTTGGACAGGCTATCATGTCTGCATCTTGTACTATGAATAACCACTACAAAGACAACAATAGGCAATGTATTAATTATTGAAACTGCCCTACTAATTGGTTTTGAAACTGTCTCATTGCTGTTTGTTTCTCAATAAAATTAATAAAAAATAAAAATCCCAACATTTGAAATTTCTTCATAAAACATGTAGTCACATACCAATGGGGAAAGGCAAATTTCATTCCTTATTCACCATAGCTCCGGGGGTTTCCCTGCCCTCTTCCTGGGGCCCTGATTGCACCAAGCTAGGTTAAACAAACAGTGCCATCTTATCATCCATTGGGAAGTGGAGTAACAGCCAGAGGTTCTGTTGACATAATGCAATACTGGAGAAGCTGGAAGGGCAAAGGAAAAGTTTGTTTTGAAGCTGTTTATTGCAGAAGGCTCCAGGAAGGACCAGTTTCTGTCACATCTGGACACACACACAGGACCAATGACCCACTCTTCCACTGCCTTCTTCGTCAAAGGAAAACTGTATCAAGCTGCCCAACTGCAAGATGAAGTCTAGAGGAAGATGTATACATGGGTGGGGGGACAAAGTGGGTTAGGGAAAGACTGGGACACATGTTGCCAAAAAAAAGTATACAAATTTGCACTGTGATCTGGACTTTAAAAGTATGATTTTGCTCTATCCTGTTAGCCTCCAAGCACCTTGACAGGGGATTGGAAAAATGTTCATGATAGATATTATTGTTTCTTCTGTTGTTATTGTAGCAACAGACCCCAACCTGCCTCTCTCCCACATACTCTCCATGGTACCAAAGCCTACCTCAAGATTCAGAGCTACTATTTTGATACTTTCAGATTAGAAAGAAATCACAGACTGCTATCAACTTTGAAATAAAAAATACTCAAAGAAGGAAAATGAAATTGCTGACTAAGAGCTATGTGCCAGAGATTTTATTATCATCCTTTAATCTTTCAATAAGCCTGCATACTATTTTTATCACCTTAGTTTAATAGGTGAGTTTAACAGGTGTGTGAACAGAGGCTCAGAAAAGTTAGGTGGGCAGAGCATCCTCACATTTCCTGACCACTGGTGAAAGCACGTGCAGATTTATCCAGGAGCAGCACACATATCTGGTACTGTGTCTCCCCTCCAGTGCCTTCGTAACTTCTGTTTGATGCAGTGGGGAAACATACAGATTAGACCTGGCCCCAGCCAAGATCTGGGCCCACAGGCTGGCACCGTCACTTTCCAGGCATCGGATTACATCCTCATCTGCACCACGCGGATAACAAAATCTATTCACTGACTTTCTGTAATACTTAATGAAATAACACACGGAAAGCCATGGTGCCATGTGCTCCGTCGTAATCCTGAGAGCTGGGTGATACACCTGGAATGGTGTATTCTTAGGTATGTCAATCTATTCTTGTTTAACTTTCATTGCTTAAGGACACTCATTCTGGTTACTTTAACAAGATATTTTTCTACTTTTTCCTGTGTTCAAAATGTTACAATTTCCCTGTGGGAGTTCTGTCTCCTCTGAGAAAAGATGATTTCTTCAAAAGTAACATTTCTTCAACAACTTGGTACCATTTTCATCTTAGCCAATACCCCCCAAGGCTTATTTGAAGGCAGTGATGATAGGTCTCTGTATCAAGTTTTGATGACTTCTTTTCATCCTTTTCTTTTACATCCAGACTACCAAAAATATAAAAGCTCTTAGTTCTGTGTGTTGGTCCAATACATGTCAGACACTCTTAGCATGTATTTTTCTAAAATACATGGGCTCCATCCCAAGAGGTAAGGCATGGAAAGGGCTCAATTTGGATGGTGCTTGGGATGACATTTTTAGCCAGTTGTATCCTTCTTTTTTAAACTATTTTTGGTAAGCTTGATTGTTTTTGTTGGAATTCATCCAATTCAGAAATTTTCAATTATAATTTCAAAACATTCAGCCCCAGAAAAGCCTCTCTCGGTAGAAACAGAGCCTTCGACGTTAGAGTTTTCATGTGATTCTCAGAGATTTACAGAAGTCAGGGTGGCTGCCAGATGAGCAGGGATGAGATCAAAGGGCTGCCTGCTTCACATGTTCTGAAAAGCCACGTGGGTCTCTTTTGAGAAGACTCTGAGTCTAGTTTGCTGCATTCTAAGGGGCATTTACGTCCTCTTCTCTTTAGATAGAAGTTTTAATATACACACGGAGCAGGACCTTTCACTTTCTGCTCTGTGTTCCCAGCAGGCTGCCAGGTAAGCTGGGAAATAGAAAGCAAAGGTCAGGCATGGGTCCTGTTCTAGGAGCTTCCTTCAGGTGAGCTGAGTAGAAATGACCTAACTTCGTGTAAAGTTTGCTGAGGAAGTTCACAGGACTTCTATAAAGCAAATGCGTTTACCCTTTTGGATGCCAACAGGGATCATGGGAAATGAGCGGGTAACCTAATCATTTAAATGTAAATGTAAGAGACCCAAGATTTTAGTCCTCGTTTGGCTCTAACACTGGAGGTGAATTCTAGCCTTTTCTTTGGTTGTTGATAAAGCCTCGGTTTAATAATTTTTAAGAAGCTTTCATGAAGATGTTTCTACGTCCCTGAGTCATCATTTTGCAAATCAAGGCCACAAAACAGTTCTGGAGCCACTAATTCCATCACTGGACACCTGAAGGATGGGGGTCACAGATATTATGAGGAAAGCTCCCTTTTAGTGGAGGAAGCCAGGTGTCCAACAGGCTGGGTCTGGGGCTGTACAAAAGGGTCATGCACTGACAGCTGTTCAAGGGAGGCAAGGCACAGTGTCATTGATTTTATATATTTACTTGCCATGGTACTGCAAAATGTCAAAAGACTTCCTGGGCCAAACAGGCAACTTCTTTCTTTGTCCTGAACCTCTCTTTGTTACTACTATAATCTATAAAGTAGTATCTCTCGTGGATGCATACACACTCCTACATATGTGCACCTTGTACCTCAATGCACAAGATGTATTTAATATTTTTAATGTTAACACGTGTTCTAAATGCACTAGCAGAAGGCTGCGTGCATGAGGACTCTTCAGTTGCAAACAATGGAAACAGACTCTGGGAGACGTAAGTGAAAGGGAGTTCATTGTGAGTTGCTGAGTGAGATCATAGAGTTGAAGGGGAAACACAAGCATCGGGATAAGAAAGTTCAGGAAATAGCTAGCTCCAGGGGTCTGTGTGAAAAAACAAGCTAAACTAAAAACAAAACACCAACCCTATTAACTTCACCAGTAAGCTAGCATGGCTAGCAGGTGTAGGTTAAAACCATCTTTGACTGTGGGCTCAAGATTCAAAATCCTAGAACAAAAAATCTGATTAGTTTGGCTGTGGCTTCATCCTTACTTGTTGACAAGCTGGGAGTGGAGACCTTGGTTTTGGGTACCATCAAAGTGCACAGTGTGAAAGGGCAGGGAACCAATGGGAGGTACAAACATGTGAAAGGAGCAAGACAACAGGGCCTGAGTAGTCTGCACCTGAGCAGCCCAAAGGTTGTGCTGAGTTTATTCTCGGGCTCTAAGTAGTTTTTGATGAGTTCTGCGTAGCAACCAAGAACACTGGAGACTGTGCTGATCTGTGAACCAAGAATCAAGCAGCATCTGTGGAGATTACGAGAGCAACAAGGCTACCCAGGAAGAGGGATGTTGGAAAGATGAGAAGCGTGAGAGGCTCTAGAGTGGAGTCTTCATTTTCATGGAGTGTGTAACTTTAAACAAATAACTTGGTTTCCTTAAGTCTCACATTGCTCAACTGTGAACTAATCTGAGGCTAGCGACTAATGAGCATAAAACAACCTAGAACAGTGCCTAGCAGATGGAACATTTTAATTATATGGCTGTTGGATAGATTATTTAGGTCAAAGGGAATATGTGAAATATAATTTTGCCTCATAAGGAATCATAAAAAGACTTCTCAGACTAGGTTGACAACTTTTGTTTCCTATTTCAAAATGTTCCATAAAAGTGAGCCATTGTGATTATTTTGATTATCAAATTCTCTGGTTGAATTTGCTACTTGATCCAGTAATACTTTTTCATGATGATTTCTCATTAATTTTGCTCTAAATCTTAACTGTATCTTACAGATACATGTTTCTTTTATTCCTTCACATTTATCCCATTTCCAGCCTCCCTCAACGTCCTCTACCTTCTCTCTCTGAGGCTTCCCTCAACTTTGCACATAGATGTACCCACTCTCAGAGTCCTTGGATCATTCTTGGGGAAACAACTCATTTTTGACTCCTCCTTCTTTACTACTTGGTAACATTATTGTCTGTTGCGTCATGAGTCTGGGGATCTTTTGGGTTAGGCAGGGCAATTCAGTGAATATTCAGTGAGTGCCTGATACACTGCTATATATGTTGGAGACTTCAGGGGTTTGTAGTCTTCAGCTGGGCAGGGAGGTGAGAATCAGCACTGTATAAAGAAGAGAAGGCTTTGCGGATTGTTTGGCCTGTTAGGGTTACTGAAAGATTTAAAAACTGAATGACTTACAGATAACATAATTTTTTTTTTTTATTTCTAGTGGCCAGAAACCCAAGATCAGAGATGTGGCCTCGTAGGTGGTCATCTTTGTACTTTCCTCACCTGGCAGAAGGACAGTGAGAGAGCTCTCTGGGCCCCCTTCTTGAAGACTTAACCCACTTACAGTGAGGGCTCTTTTCCACCAATGATTTAATTATCTTTCCCATAAGCCCCACCAAATGCTATTATAGACAGCTAAGTTAGGTAGAAATGTTGTAGGCAGTCAGACAGGGCTAGGCCCTCGAGCGAGTCAGCGCAGAGGCTGAGAGCACATTGCAGCTGTGCCTGGAGGTAATCCATTGAAGGCCAGGCCTCAAGACAAGGATGGAGTTGCCAAGACCTATGCACCTGCCCAAGGGGTAAGCAGTGTATCGTATCTGGCATCACCTGGTCCAATAAATCCTAGACAGACATTAGTTATCCAGGTGGCTCACCAGGACCTCCTCTCTTCCAAAACCGGTTCTTGTTCTTTCCATGTACACTTGCAACATGGCCTGCTTCCCCACTGGATAAGCATTGCCTAAGTGGCAGTACCTGTAATCTTATTAGTTGGATCATAGTTTTGCCCCATGTTGTACTTACCTCATGATTTTGTATCCACTTGTGATCTTGCTCCATAAAACTTCATTGTAGAAGTGGGCTTCTTGGAAACCCACTTTCTGATTCCTTCCTGGCTCTCAGAAGCATGCTCTCTTTCTCTCTAAATATTTCCTACTCTGAACCTCTGCTGTTCCTAAAAATTCATTCTTTAATTTATGAAAATACTTTTGTCCATTACAGAGAGAAGTCAACTTTAGATGGCATTTGTCCTCATCAAGAAACAATGTCAAGGGGCTGGGGAGACAGCTCAGTAGAAGAAGCAATTGCCTGGAAAGTGCAAGGTCCTGAGTTCAAGTCCCAGTACAAAAA
>NW_004524600.1:16338053-16346221 GCF_000260255.1 Octodon degus
AAAAAGAAAGAAAGAAAGAAAGAAAGAAAGAAAGAAAGAAAAAGAAATAATAGTCAAGTCGAAGTGGCTTCCAGTCAGAAGGACAGCCCCTGAGAACAAGTGACATACAGCTTCCGCTCCTGTGCACAGTACATATGTGGGACTGTAATAACTGGCAGGTGAATTGGATGGAGGCTGAGCAAGGGAGAGGGAGCGCAGAAGGGGGAATCAGAGGGGGAAGAGAAGAAGGAACATCTATGCTTGACAAATCAGGGCACTGATATTCTTGGCTTTTTCATTTTTAAAGCCAATCAAGTTCGAATAGGTCTTCACTGTTCCAATAGCACTCATGCCACAGAGGTCGGAGTGGCCTTGGAGGAGGTCATTATTTGTAACTTAGGTCCTGCTTCAGAAGCGTAGGGGCCTTCGTGAGCTGTGGGCTTACCTCCCTCATACGCTGTCAACATTTGCTGCTGCTTTGGGAGAATTCTCTGTCACTTTTCTTTATAGAGGGAGCCTCCGACACAGGGGAGTCAGTACTCAGACCCTTCCCTCAGCTCAGTAGAACACAAAGTAACCAATCCCAGCAAATCACAAGTTCTGTGTCCTCATGTTTCGGGTCCTACTGTCCTATACCCAAACAATCAATTTCATTTGAAAAACAAATGCATTATTCTAGTTTCATCTGTAATTCGTTTCACTGATTTACCTTTGAGCTCAAGGATATACGTTCCTCTGTCATTTTTCCTTGCTGTTTCTATTTTAAGCCAGACTATGTTCTGAGTCTACATTAAATTGATTTTATTTCTGATGTTAAAGCTTACTGCCCTACACAACTTCTTACATATTTTTATCTCTACGCATACACATAGTGTTTTCCACGAAGATCTTTTCCAGTCGCTCTGGCTTCCGTTGTAACGACAACATTGTACTGACCACCCACCAGTTCCTTGTTTTTCAGGCGTAATAAATTTTGAAAACCACATACTTTAGCCAACATTTCTGGTAGACTCCTACCTCAAGGGGAAGGAGAGGAAATTGGAGTATTTTTGCTTTTATTAATTACCCATTAGACACAGGCATTTAAATGGACACAAAGAAACAAATGTTGCAATGAAGGCCAGGTGCTCAAAGAATAAAGCTTGCTGTACATAAAGTAAAATGAAACGAAAAGCCATCCCAGGAAAATCTTATTTTGAAGGGCTTCAGAGGCTGTATCTTTGTTCGCCTCGAGCACAGAGACAGTACAAAAATTTCTAGAGAAATTCTGGGCATTTATCAAAATATTCTATTCAGTAAACCAAGAGGGTATTTCAAGGAGGAATTTAATAATGCCTTGGCAGCGGCATGCCGCTGCAGGACTTCCGGTTTAATATTCAGTTTCTAAGCAGCTCAAGTATCATCTCCGCGATTTACATTTCTCTACACCTAGAGGTTCACAAGGTATATATATATATATTTTTTTTGACTAGTGTGATCCAAGGAAAGCCCTCACCAGTCTCTCTGTTTCTCTCCCCACCTTGTCTCTCTATCTCTCTCTTCCTCCCGCCCCATCTCTGTCTCCCTCCCTTCCTCTAGCTCCCTCTGTCTCTCTGCTTCTCTGTCTCTCTCTGTCTCACTCCTTCGCTCTTTTCTTTCTCTGTCTCTGTCTGTCTGTCTGTCTGTCTGTCTGTCTGTCTCTCTCTCTCTCTCTCTCTCTCTCTCTCTCTCTCTCACACACACACACACACACACACACACACACACGCTTTTTATATCCTCTTCAAGGTTTTTGATTCTGACCTCCGACCTGACATCGGCATGTTGCACCATAAAGAGGCATCTCTTTCTTTGATCTTTTCAGGGGTAGTCCTCCCCCAAAAAACTCTCAATTTCCATTTGCCATTCTAATATTTTCTGATTTTTACTAATTGAATGTAGCCATTGACTATGAATCACTTAAAAATCCACCAGCAGAGCTGCTGCTGTACTCCTAGCTGCTAACCAGCACGTCTCCTAAAAGCCCCCTTTACCATTATTGTAGTAAAAGAAATTCCCCAACTAGATGTTTTTTCCTGATTTTGTTCTCTACACATTACACTACGCCACCAAAGAAAGCAGCAGCTGTGACCACGTCTAGAAATTAGTTACAGCTGTGCCAGCTTTAGTTGGCAGCCCAGCTTGACAAGGAGTAGATTAAGAAGCGGAAGATCACCAAGCTTCTTGTACCAGCGAGAATGGAGAAACGCTCTGAAGGAGGAAAGCCGAAAGGGTGGTGGGCTCTTGGGGAGCGTAGGCACCGGGTCCCTTCCAATTGGAAGGGGCCAAGTGATGGCGCTTTCTCCATGCAATCTTCCGAGCGCCCTAGTCTGAAGCAAGGAGGATGCTACACTCTTTTCCACCTGGTAGGATTTTGCACCTGTTTCACAATACGCCACACACTGACTCCATTATGGTAGGATTTTTAATAAAATATTCCATCTTCTGTTTTCTGTACAGATACATTTTATAAATGTTTCTGAGTACCTTTTTCCTGCTAGTTTATAAACAGGTTTTCCTATGCTGGAGCTCAATCATTTTGTCCAGTTCTTACTGTGCACTGAGGAAGCAGAGAAGGAGAACAAGGAAGGTTCTCTTCCAGGGGAATGAAAGGTGCTTCTGACTCAGGACCGAGGTAGGAACACCCGGAGGGTGCAGAAAGGCTGCCCTTGGCTACGGGAACAGCTCACTCTCAGGTCAGATAGTACCCTGCTGTAAGCAAATCCCCTGCATGAATCGAACATGCTGTCTGAGGAACAGCAGCAGCAGCGGGTCGTCATGCCTGCCTGGAAGAAGTCTTCACAACAGCTCTGCAATAATGTCAGGATTTGGCTAATCACTCTTCCAAACACACACACACTCTCTCAGTCATTTCTGTCTCAAACATGAATGAGTCATCTACAGCTAAGATTAGTTACATGACTTCCCTGAAGAGCAGAAAGTGCTAGTGGGTGCCGAGTACGCTACATCCAGTAAAGGAGAGTTGGCTCCCCACACTTTGGGATCAGAACTGCCGCACTGATCTTTTCCTAGAAAGGAACGCCTGGACTTTCTTCCCTGCCTCCCCTTAGACTTCTCATTTTCATTCTTCTGTTCATCCAGACATAAACCTCAGAGCCATTTTATCTTTTCCTCCATCCTCAGAATCCAAGTTTCTGCACTTCTATTCTGGCACATGCAGACCTAGTAACCTTCCAGAAACACAAAGCCAGCGCCAGAAGGCCAAGTCTGTCTGACTTGAAAGTTGTGTTCTTTGCCCTCTCTCCCTACTCGAAAATTTCCCCAACTTTCATCCTTCACTTCAGATGCAAATATTTTGCTTCCTCTATATTCTTTGTGTCACATTGTATTTAGTTCCCTGATGTATTATTAAGAAAATTTGAAATGATGCTTATGAGGCGTGTTCTGTAATGTTCGCAGGGTTGTTGAAAAGTGTCCTTTTTGCCTATTTTCTAATAAGATTTGTGTAACACTGATACCTCTGTCTTAATGTTAAACAACTTTGCCAACAAGAATACAGATCCAGAATTTTTTTTTGAGGGAAGCATTTTGATGGCAAGTTCAATTTTTACTTGTCATAAAGCTCTTATTAAGTTTTTGTATTTCTCATTGAGTGTTGCTGTTACCAGGAGCTCGTAGCCTTTGCACTGTGCTCCCTCCCCAGCTCTTGCCAAGTGCCCACCTTGCTCAGGCCGAGTTAAATTTTTCATTTTCCTGCCTCAGCCTCCCAGGATAGGAGCACAGTTTCTTTGTAGTACTGTGTTGCTATGATTCCAATGTATACAATGAAAACAATCCAAAGAACGGAAAGATAAACAGAACTCTGCCTTCAAAAGTTTTCTATCTTTAGCTGAAAACAATTTAATATTAATTAAGTAGACTTTGATAAGTTAAAGTTGTATGATATCATCCTAGGGCAACAATAAATGAATTTATAAAGAATATATTAAAATGTTCTGTACAAGATGATGTCAGTATAAGATTTATAATGATTTACTGCTAAGTACTTGTTTTTGGTGTGTGTGTTTATGTGTTTTAGGGAAGGGTCCACAGGGTGTTTAGAGTCTCACTGTTAGATCGGACTCATAGTGATCCACCTGTTTTCAGCCTCCCAAGAGCTGGGATTACAGATGCGTGCCCCTATGCCCAGTTTCAATTGCCATTTCAGCACACCCCAGAGGTGGGTCGGTATGGCAGGCCTGGGGATCGAACTCCTGGCCCCTGTGCCTGCTTGTAGGCAGTTTAATCCACCAAGTTATTTGACCAGTGCTAAGTACTTGTCTAACTCAAAAGAAAATAGGAAAAGAAAGATGGCAAAACAAAACAGAAATGAAACAAAAATTTTTAAATCCTGGCAAAATGTCAGACTTCCAACCTACATTATAAATAATTCCACTAAATGTGAATTAAACAAACACAAAATGAAAGGAAGAGAATGGGAAGTTGCATTTTTCATCTGTTACCCAAGAGAGACACATTAGATACAAAGGGATGAATAGTTTGGAAGAAGAAGGATTGAAGACTGTGTTTCAAACATTAAGCATTAGAAAGCTGCTGCATTGATGTAACACAATCTTCTAGCCAAGTGACATTCCTACAGCAATCACAAACATTTCATTCATCCAAAAAGGTCAATACAACAAGAAAATGCATAATTATCTGCATATATATATATATATACACATACCTAATAGTACAACTCCCAAATTTGGTAGAAATTAAGGGAGACTAATACTATTTAAAGTCCAGAGAAGATTTAAATACTCCTCACTCAGTATTTGATAAAGGAAGTTGACAGAAAATCATGAAATAGATGGGGCATAGTGGTTCATGCCTATAATCCCAACACTCAGGAGGCTGAGGCAGGAGGATTACTTCCAGGATGAGGACAACCTAGGTTACATAGTAAGATCAAGACCACCTTGAACTACATAATATGATTTTGTTTACAAACAAACAAGCAAAAGATCATGAAATATAAAGACTTAAACATCATTAACCAGTTTCCCAGGATAGAAGACACTGAACAAGGGCACCATGTGCAACTTTTCCAAACTATTGTGGAATATTTACCAAGAAAACTCCTAGACTACACAATGCCTAATAAGCACAGACGGATAGAATACATGCAAAATGTCTTGCCTGACAATAATAAAATTAAGCTTAGATTCAAAACAGAGACATCTCTGGAAATTCCCCAAAATATTTGGGAGTTAAACAACATAGTTATAAATAGCCCATTTGTCCCAATTAGAAAACACTTTGAAATGAATGACAATGAAGACAAGATATACATTAAAAAATGCAACTAAGTATCTGGTTTTAGATATTTACATTAAAATAAAACCAAACCACCAAAAGACTTGGAATCTGTGATTCCAAGTGTAAGAAGCTTCCAGTGTAAGAAGCTAAACAAATAATTTTAAATTAAACCTTTATCTCAAAAAAATAAAAGGAACAAAAGAGTAAGAATCAGTAAAATAGAACAGAATACAGCAATGGAAAAAATAAATGAAACTAGGTGACTTTTTGAAAATTGTGATAATATTAATCATCTGGTTTGATCAATAAAAAAAGAGAGGTAAAAGACAAGTTATCAATATAGGACTTAGTGCAAGTTCTACAGATATTAAAACTATGAAAAAGGAATATTATAAAAACCTTACAGGGCTGGCCAGATAGCTCAGTGGATTAAAACTCCTGTTTACAGATGCAGGGACCAGGATTCGATCCCTGGCGTGCTGTGCCAGCCCTGTCCCCGGAGCATGCTGAGACATGATAGAGATTGGGTGTGGTGGCACCCGCCTGTAATCCCAGCACTTGAGAGGCTGAAAACAGAAGGCTACGAGTTGGATCTGTATAGTGAGACCCTGTGGACTCTGTACTAAATACGCAAAAAAGGAAAAACTTCCAATGACAAATTTGATACTTAGATTAAATATGTATTAAATACAAGCTCTTTGAAATCAAGTACAAAAATCTGACTCAAGCCAAGCATCGTAATCTGCAAGTGTAATTCCACCACCGTGAGAGGCTGAGGCAGTGAAGTGGATTTCCATATTGTGCCACTTGCCTTTCCGTGAAGGACTTTATCATACTTTGAACATCATAGTTAAATGACAACATTAAATGACTCCCCTTTTTAAATCTAAAAATGACTCTAACTTTAGGGGAGTAATGTCTCTGATCTATATATATCTTGAATAACAGATCTTTTCCTTTGAGGATATTCAGTGTGTCTAATACTGTCCAGCCTCTCAACTGCTGCTAAGCAGTCTATCACCAAGAGTAGCATAAGCCTTCTCTGTAGCAAACATCATTTTTCTCTTCTTGTTTTATTTTTATTTTTATTTTTTTCTGTATCTAGGACAGTGTCTACAGGGATCAGTACGTAGATTGGACACATAGCAATTCTCCTGTTTTCAGCCTCCCCAGTGCTGGGATTACAGGCACGGGCCACCATGCCCAGTCTCAATCGGTGGGTATCTGGGCACACCCCGGGGGCGGGGCCAGCAGGGCACACCGGGGATAGAACCCCAGCTGCTGTGCTCTGCCTAAGCAGGTGCTTTAGTCAGCTGAGCTACTAGGCCAGCCCTCTCTTGTTTTCTAAACCTTTGTTTATTTTGGTTTGCCATTTGGTGAAGTTGATACACCTAAGTAAGACTTTCTCTTTTTCATGCATTTCTCAGTGCCTCTCAGATTTCTGCTTGTGCTTTTCCATAAATTTAGACTATTTTATGCCATTGTTTTTTGAACTTCTTGTCTCTGCCAGTTCATCTCAGTGCTCCTCTTCCAGATGTTGTCTTGCATATGCCGTACCACCGAGAACGTGGCAATTTTTCAGTTTTCTCTAACTTTTTCTTCCTTTCTTTTAATCAGATAGGGTCATTTTTATTGATCGGCTTTCAAGTACATTCATTTTTGCTTTATGCCATCTGAAATCTGCACTGGAGCTGATCCTCGCTTACATTAGCTCAGTTGTGGCTCCTTTAGCGTGGAGCTTTGGGCGATCCTCACTTCTCTGTTGGCGTGTGTTTATTCACTGATACAAACTTTTGTTCATTGGAAAAAATTCATTCCAAAAAAATTCATTCCTAGCTTTTAAAAATATTTACAATACCTCTTTGAAATTTATATCTAGTCTATCCAACCCCTATCTTGCTTCAAATTTATTTCTGTTGATAGTTTTGATTCTTAATTTTATGTATGTATAACTTTTCTTTGTATAATCACTAAACTTTGGTTGAAGTTGAACATTATATTCATTCTGGCATCCTTTTTGCTCTTCCAAGGATTTCAAGATTTTTGTCTAACAGTCTATAATTTGTGGAGGCTCCAACTGCAAGTGCTGTCCCGTGTGACACACATGGAGTGACTCCCTGAATCCAGTTTTTGGATTGCTGTTGCTGAGGTTATGTTTTTTTCTGGCTTCCTAGAAGTTTCCATAGCTCAAGAGAAAGACATTCCTATGACAAAAGGAATGTGTGTTTGTATACACATGAGCTTGTGTCTTTGTTTTGCTTCATGCAATTTGATAGTTGCAGGACCATTACATGTTGAAAGTTTTTCAGCCTCGCTGCCCGGCCAGTGGGTTGTTTCTGGTACACATACTCTGTTTTTACATTTGGTTATTCAGTCTTGCCCTGTTTCTCAGAGCTTGATGCCAACAAAACTCAAGTGCTTCAGAGACACCCAGGGTCCAGAATAGCAGGATATTAGCTAAATATGTGTTTCACCAATTCTGTCTGAAATCTCCGGTTTTTATTCTTTCGCAGTGGCTGAGATTTGGGGGCTCTTTATCTATTATGCTTCAATATTGTAAGTGTTCTCCTCATGAGAGATGAAGGATATTTTGCCTCTTATACCTTGAAATAAGAAGTAAGACAATAATTTAAATGCCATGAAAGAAAAATAAATAAATAAATGCCAGGAAAGAGATTCAAATAATGACAAACACTTGCCTGACACTTTTTTTTTAATTTATTGACATCAGTTATTTTTATTTTAAAGAAAGAAAAAAAATAAAAACAGTGGTACAAAATCTCAAAACAAGATTTTAGGAGAGTAACAATGATTAGTACATTGTGTATTGTTATTGCCAAAGTAGTTTCTCATATTACAAGATATAGGCAAGAAATAATAAGCAAATAACATCGGTACAAACCTCTTTT
>NW_004524600.1:16347876-16349117 GCF_000260255.1 Octodon degus
CCCTTTGTGTCTCTCTGGCAAGATGTTCTGCTCCTGAATCAGCTGGGTGGGTCTTGCCTCTAGCCTCTTTGCAGGGAGTTCTGCTGAAGGGTTCCGTGCTGGGCCTGCATGCAGCCAGGGTCAAATGAGGATCCCCGCCCCCGGGTCGTCTCATTCACTTGCCTAGCCTGTGCTCTGGGTCTGTTCAGGATCCCGCGGCCATGGTCGTCTCACTCACTCACCAGGCCTGCGCTCTGGGTCTATTCAGGATCCCGCGGCCCGGGTCGTCTCACTCCTGACACTTTGTAATAATTAAGACAGCTCTCAATCTATTATTTAATCAGATATAAAAAATATGTGCAATAGATATTGCTATATATCCAATTTTACCATAATTAAGTGTTCAAATCTCTTAGATAGCCATGATGATGGATAGCCACAGGATGCATGAGACAGTCCAAGGAGCAGGCCAGACTCAGTGTTCCTTCTGTAAAACTCTAGTAAGGGTGCATGTTCATTTTGGCTCCAAAATGAGCATTTCTTTCATTTAAACTATACGTTCTTAGCTATAATATTGTAGTGCTAAGGGGTTTGTCAAAAATATTAGTTTTATGATTCTAATTAAAGTCAATCACTATCTCATCATAAAAATGCATTTTTGCATATTAAATAAATCCCTTTCACTTTGCTTCAAAAGCTCCGGGCTTACAGGCCAGACATTGTATGTTCCTATAACAGGACATCCTCAACCCTCTGAGAGTTAAACTTTTCACAACCGTAAAAAGTAATGAAACAGGAAAGAAGAAGATCGCATGAAGGAAGTCAAACAGATATAGAGGAAGTTAAAATCTTAATCACAACCTTGCAAAACCGTTTAAGTGAAAATGAAGACAGAGTTTCAGATCTTGAAGATGCTGGTGCAGCTAGTGAAAAGGTAGGAAAGGACTCTTAAAAACAACAAGGATGCAGGAAAGAATAATCTATCACCTACAAGATAATGCAAAGATGAATAATGTGAGACTAATAGGCATCAATCAGAAAGAAGTAGTCAATACAAATGACATTTAAAAAAAATATGGGCAGAAGTATTAGCAGAAAACTTCCCAAATATTGGGAAACAATCTGACATTCAGGTAACTGAAGCATACAGAGTGCCAAGTAACCGTAACCCAATGAAAACACACCAAGACATATAATAGTCAAGATCCCAGAAATTCAGCACAAGAATAATATACTGAAAGCCACTAGAGAAAAGAAGCAGA
>NW_004524600.1:16355725-16373715 GCF_000260255.1 Octodon degus
CTTGGTCTTAACCATCCAGCAGAAAAGTATAAAAACGAAATATAAGAAGTAAAGCCATGCTGTTATGTTGAGCTGCAGGGGACTCAGGTCAACAATTTCTGACATTGCCAGTCAAGCGGAAGGCCCAATTCTATTATGAACTGCTAAACTCTTTTAGATTGTTTTGCTGAGTTAACACACCTATAATATTCAAATAACGGAACTAAAGAAAAAAAGGGTATACAGATGAATATCCATTTTGTATCTGTGTATTCAAAATGGTTAGGATAGATATATAGTTACATTCTCTTAATGAATAGAGTGATTTGCTCTAATGGTGTTTGTAGATAGGATATCATGTCTGGATCTTGTACAGCAATTAACCCCTGGGAGGAATGTGTGCAATGTGTTAATTATTGAAAGTGTCCTACCAATTTGATTTGAAACTGTCTCATTGCTATTTGTTTATCAATAAAATTATGGAAAAAAAAAGTAATGAAAATCTGACATGAGGCTCCACAGCAGTAAACCTTGCTGATACTAAGCGAGGTGAACCAGGCCAGATACAAAAGGCCGCATACTGTGATCCCTAATAGGATGTGCCTGAAACAGGCAAATGGAAACAGGAATTGAATGAACGCAATCCTGGGGCTCACGGGAGGGAAAGTGGGAGCTACTGCTCGACTGGTACAGAGTTTCAGTTTGGTATAATTAAAAAGTTCTGGGGACAGACAGTGGTGAGGGTTGGTAGAAGTGTGGGTGCACATAATGTCACCAAATTACACACTTCAAAGTGGTAGAAATGACAAATTTATGTTATCTGCATTTACTATGCTTTAAAAAGTTAATGTTAGACTGGTGAGATAGCTCAGCAGACTAAGTGCCCACTTAGCTCCCAGATATAATGACATATAACCATTCATATTTACATTGATATAGGACATTGTTTGTCAATTAAGCAAAAATATTAATGTTAATATATAATTATTTGGCATATTAAAATAAAGAAATATATAAATAATTAATAAAAAATTAAATGTGGCCAAACCAAGAAAAATATGTTGTGACTATATTCCTAAATTATCTATAATGTTGGGCAGAAACTCTGGGTAAATTTGATTTGAAGAAAACAACCTTACCTTTTAAGAAAGAAATTTAGATGCATAAAAAAGGAAGAAGTTTATGGAAATATTGTATTCAATTTTTTATTTTTGTGACAGATGCTGGTGACTTTTTAAAAGACAATTTGACATGACAAAAATTAATTATAATTATTTTCTTAGCAATAACAGTTACAGTAATTTATGTTATACCTGTCTGTGTCAGGCTGCATAATTAATAGGTGTTTTATGTATATTACTGCTTTCAGTTAGATCTAGAAATGAAACCAGTACCTGGTCTAAAAATTGATTAATACATTCTAATAATGTCTCTACATATGAGTACACACACAAAGTTGGTCTTTTACTTTGAGATTATCAGTCTAAATTCTATGAAATAGCAGCTAATATCTCTGTATATCTTGGGACTGTGTATATCTCAGAACTCTATATATCTCAGAGCTCAGCAAATATTAATTTGCTAATGACTAAAATCTTAAAATTCCCAGTTTCACATCAATCTAGCTTTGAGAGTTAAAAATCAAAACACAGCAAATAATTTTGTCCCTTTTTTTAAATGATTCGCTAAAAGAAAATGTCTATTTCAGGAGACGGCAGCCCCCTCAAGAATATTTCAAAAATAAATTGAGATTTTATGGACTCTTGACTTTGTATTGTTCCATGTTTGCATAAGAAAAATAACCTGAAACTCAAATAATGTCCACCAACAATAAAATAATAATTCCCTTGTGCTGTACTAGATTCAGTTCTTACCCAGAACAATGGCTTACACCTTGATTTTTTTTATAAGTGTGGAAGTTTATTGAGTAGAATTGGTCTGGGAAAGTAAGATCTTAAATCAATGATCATCCATAAAAATAAAAATATGTGAGTTAAGGGAGCAATTCCAGAAATCATAAATGGTGCTTAGCATTTCAATATTAACTTATCAGATGTTACATTACAAAAAAATGATTTGCAGTTTGACAGATTTTTTTGATACCAGCTATAATTTTATGATGATTTGGAGAAGCACATTTATTAATATAATGTTAGTTACTTAAGAAAAAATACCCCTGGCACTGCTTAGTATGCTGATAAAAGAAAACTTTTCAATGATACTTATTTTGAAAACTATTTCATTTGCTGTATCTCTTTGGACTCTGAACATTGCTGCCCAATGCACTAGCATTTTCCATGTCAAAATATTTTTTTTTCTCTGAAACTACCTAACCATTAGCAGCTGTCTGTGTGAAACCAGAGGGAGGGTTGTTTCCACTTCACTCCAAGATTAATGATATTTTATAGCTTCAAAAGAAACTTTCAATTCTGGCTTACATGGAAGGCGCCTCCTTCTTGTCTGCTAATTTCATTGCCACTTTTTAAGCATAATTATTCATTCTGTGGCTTATTAAAATAGTCTACAATGGAAAAGTTTTTATTGGAAATCACATTTTACTTGCTATTCTGCAGAGTTCTACCTTTCTCTCATTTATCTGATATTCTTATAATTATTTCAATAATTTTTTGTTCAATTGCCCGGCAAGTGCAAGGTCCTGAGTTTGATCCCTGGTACCACCAAAAGAAAAAGAAAATTATTTTTTGTTCAAATATTCAAAGATGACCAGTGGAATATGAAAAAGTGAGAAAGGTAGAATTTATTCTATTAGAAAATTATATATATATATATATATATATATTCTTTTGGAATGCAAATATAGTAATATTTCAGGGATAAATATTAAATTATGAAGAAATGAAATTATCATTATCCATATCCATCATTGTTGCTTGGCCTGCTATTAGAGGTGGAGCCAGGTAGCCCAGAGGCCACATACCTATACCAGAAATAAACACAGGCTCCACCAGGCTTTCCTTATCCTGATCCCTCCCTTTCACTTTACTTCAAAAGCTCTGGGCTTACTGGCCAGATAGTGTTTTTCCCTAACAGGACATCCTCAACCCTCTGGGAGTTAAACTTTTGAAAAAAAATATGCACAGTATAAAATAACCTTAAAGAGTAATGAAAATTTGACCTGAGTCTCCACAGGAGTAAACCTTGCTGATACTCAGCGAGTTGAACCAAGCCATTTACAAAAGGCCGCATACTGTGATCCCTAATAGGATGTGCCTGGAACAGGCAAATGGAGACAGGAATTGAATGAACGCAATCCTGGGGCTCACGGGAGGGAAAGTGGGAGCTACTGCTCAACTGGTACAGAGTTTCAGTTTGGTATAATTAAAAAGTTCTGGGGATAGACAGTGGTGAGGGTTGGTAGCAGTGTGGGTGCATAAAATGTCACTGAATTACACACTTCAAAGTGGTAGAAATGACAAATTTATGTTATCTGCATTTCACTACGCTTTACAAAGTTAATGTAAGGCTGGTGAGATAGCTCAGCAGACTAAGCACCTGCTTAGCACCCAGACCACACGCTGCGCTGGCCCCGACTCTGGGCGCACTGTGCCGGCCACTAAGTCCATCGTGGTGTCACACGCCTGCAACCCCAGTGCCGCGGAGGCTGAAAACAGGAGGATCACTAGTAGTCCAAGCTATGTTTTGAGACCCTGTACCAAATATATACCAAAAAAAAGTTAATGCAACATCAGTTTATCATTTTAACTGTAACTTGAAAAGGCACTTTGGAACACTTCAATAAAGTAAATTAGAAATGATAACATAATTATGCATATGTAAAACAGATGGCAGATATACAAATGGCATTTTAAAGAAGTGATCAGAACAAGAGTTACATAATTGATAGAACTGGTAGAAGAGTTACATAATGTCTTACAAATAAAAAACACGGCCCATTTATACGGAACTCAGCAAAGGCAGTGTGTGTTGATGGCACTTGCAGGGCACTCAGGTGAGCTCAATGCGCCCAGTTCGCTTGGCT
The DNA here is from genome assembly GCF_000260255.1 of Octodon degus. NCBI lineage: Eukaryota > Metazoa > Chordata > Mammalia > Rodentia > Octodontidae > Octodon > Octodon degus. The sequence continues at coordinate 16,359,705 of NW_004524600.1, forward strand.
GGCATGTCTGGTTGCACATGGGTCGTGCCAAGCCTTCAGGGCTGACCCCAGCTTAGCGAGCACACCGCACCTCCACCCCCAAGGTCTGTGTCCTTACTCCATTGCAGTCAGCCAAACCATGAAAATTCGAGATGGTAAAATCTCTTATACCACAATGCAAGGAATGCTGACTACAAACTATTTCCAGGATGTGTGTGGACTAACGCTAAGCAGAATCCCAGAATCCGATTTGATACGTATGAAGGAGTAATTCTGGTCACTTGTTCTGTTAGGGAATTTAGCTTTCTGTACCAAAGAGATCTTTTTTCTCGCAAAGAAAAGGTGACTGTGCTGTGAAATTATTATTAAGTATCAAGTCTGCCAGATATTTTATAAATACAATCTGTAAAATTAATAAGAATTGGACAGCGGGACATCATTTATTACTGTTCCTAGTTAGAGGATCTGACTAGGTCTTCAGTCAAGGCTACCACCCGGGTGCGTGGCGGAGCCTGTATCTGCGCTCCTGTTTCTGCCATTGCGTCCTACCATGGCCTCAAGTGCATCATGCACTCTGCTAGTACCAGGGCTGAGGACCTCTTCCTTGGTTTCTTGCTCCCTGAGACGTCTATTCCCAGGTGAAGTTGTATATATGGTTGTATTTTGTGCACCAATTCAAGCAGAATTAAGTCCTCATTGCTTTCTCTAACCCTTCTCTTCTCTGGTCTAGTAGGCATGTCAATATTTTTAATCACATTTTTTGGCCTGGGATTGCGCTTTTCTGTTTGCAATTGTTCTCTCTCTTCCAGACAGTTTTAACAGTAAAATGCACTTTTCTGTGACCAGAAAAGAGAAGATATGATTAAAGCTATTATTAAACAAAAATAAAAGACTAAACTCTGGCAATAGAATACAAAATACCAAATGAATACTCAAGGATCCAGATAAAAGCATACATTTTTAGAAAAAATTCAAAGGTTTATAACATATGAATCTTTGACTGAAAATCAATTTCTATGGTGCCAACATAAATTTTCAAACAGTTAAGATTTTAAGATAATATTTTAAATACTATTTTGCTAAGGAAATATTAGTAGCAATATTAACAAAATACTTTGCAAAGGAAAATGTGAATTTCAAAGTCTTAAGTTAACTTTCTCTTTCATAAACTCAAAAAAGTAGACTATATATGAAGCCTCAGACCTGCAGAGAGTTTCTTTTCTGTAAATATTGACAGAAGAAATTTGTGAACTAAACATATATCTGATGGATAAAATATTTGCAGTATTTGTTGGTAGTACTAGATATATGAGTGAATTGCTGATTTCTTTTTGTTTTTTTCTTTTATATTTTTTGCCATAGAACTTGGAAAAGACTTGGTAATTTCAGAATCATGTAGTGTATCACAATAAGATTTAATAGGATGTCACAGTTATGCCCTAATACCTAGCATCAGAGATTGGTTTCCTTCACTATTGATATTTCATGTATTTATGTATCTACTGAGACAAGATTTTAGCATATGCTACATCAAAAGTGTGAGAATTACTATATTAGGAAGTCACAATTAAAAGGTAGTGTGTGCTAAAGTATTATATATCTCAAAGTATAAATTTAAATGGCTCAAAATAATAAGCTAGCACACCTTAAAATTTAAACATAATTTGCATTTTAACCCTCACTTTGAAAAATTAGGATACATTAACTAAATGCCAACATTTCTGATAGCTGATTAATACCCAAACATAATCTCAGAAGATATTCTTTGGCTCTTGAGGGATTCTTATAATCACTTAATATACAGTACCATTTGAAGTTTGTTTATCACAATCATGTCTGTACATCTTGAAATAAACTCCATCTTCAATGACACTTGGAGACTTCTACAATTTTAAACATCGATGTAGGAAGTGAATGCTAATGGGAGAAAGAAGAATATGGCAGAGGGAAATCAAACCTAAACGTTTGCTAAAGTAACTGCCCACATCAACCCTGATAGCTTCAGAAATAGGAGTTGCAAAACTCCTCTCACATCTGGGCCAATGCATGCGACTAAAGCATGTGTATAAATGAGTAACTACGCCCAAAGACTCATGTTAATCCACAAAGGTTAGGTGGTCGGTCTTCGTTCAACTGGTAGAAAACGGATGATATATTCCAGAGAAACTAAATTAAAGAGACTATGGATTCCAGCCTCTAAACCCAAAGGAGGGCAGCAAAAGAGAAAACAGAATTCCAGAAGAGCTGCTCTCAGGTGGAAAATCATCCAGACAATTCATCCTTCCCAAATTCCTCAAGTCCAAATCTAGGATTACTAAAAAAATTTAAAAAGGAAACAAAAGAGTGAAGCAATCAGTAATTTTGAAACTCAGAGCACAGCAAGTAAATACCTGCCAAAATTCCTGTTTGTTACTTATTGTAATCACAGTCTGAGACCTGAGTGATTTAAGACTAACCACAATGCAAGTTTTTTCAATGAATTTATAAGAACTCACCAATCATCCTAGAACCTTTTTGTGCTGTTGTGCAAGGTTATCCCTTCCTTTGCATTTCAAATGAATGTAAACATGGTAGAATCATTTGCTGTGACAGCAGAAGGAATCCACCTTTCACATTCATTTCATAGCTCATCTATAATATTGTCCTTCATACGCATTGAACCATTCATTCCAATCCTGGTAGGAGACAATGGTCGTGAATGAAAGCTAATACGTGGAGTTTGAACCAAACTCTGTCACTGTGTATTGTGCACGTCCTGGCCTTCCAGATCACTTACTCTTTTGTATTAATTCCAATAGTTCTTCAAAATCATCAAGGATTTTCAATAGGCCGTAAATATACATTAGTCCCAACAAGAGTCCACTGTCTTGCTTGATGTCAGTGACACATAAGTATAGTTAGCATCTGGCAGCCTCCATTCTAGGACTGTGTGCTCTGGCCTATTAGACACCCAGTTCCCCCTGTAGCTCCCTGGTAGTCTCCACTTGCCCCTCATTTCTCTAGACTACCCCTGCTGCAGCTTCTCTCTGCCCACCATCAACAATTTCTTTTTCTTTTTGAAGCACTTAAGTCTATCTAAATAATTTTGCATCTGTTTATGAAATGTATGTACTATACTCCTTTTCAACAATATTATGCTTCATTGTTTTATTTTATGTCAGTGCTAATTTATTGTAGAAGTTACCTATGACCAATTGCTCACCTTTTTTAAAATTTTACTTTGAATTGACAAACAATGATTGCATGGATTTATAACATAAGGTATGCTGTGGTGTTTTGATACGTGCATGCATTGTGGAATGGTTATATCAAAGAAATCAAACTTCACCTACTTATTTGTTTTATGTGTTTGGTAGAGGGTCTCACTCTGCAGCTCAGACTCATAGTGATCCTCATGCCTCAGCCTCCCCAGCGCTGGCTTTACAGGTGTGCATCACCATGCCTGGTTTCTGGCTCCATGCTCTGGGGGTGGGGCCAGCACTTCACGTGGTACTGGGGATGGAATATGGGTCCTAGGTGGGTGCTCACACTGCTGAGCCATCTCTGCAGCCCAACCTACTTTTTTTTTTGTAGCAACCTTTAAAATTTTTGGCGATTTTGAAATGTACAGTACGTTACTATCAACCATGGTTGCTGGGTTGTGCTATAATTCTATCTGTAACTTGTACCCTTTGGTGAACATCTCTGTTCCCCACTGTCATGCTCAGACTGGTGTACCATTCCACTCTCGTTCTGAGTTTGATTCTTTCTTTCTTTCTTTCTTTCTTTCTTTCTTTCTTTCTTTCTTTCTTTCTCTCTCTCTCTCTCTCTCTCTCTCTCTCTCTCTCTCTCTCTCTCTCTCTCATTTGAGACTCCATGCATAAGTGAGATCATGAAGTATGTGTCTCAAATTTAAAAAAGGAGGAGGAGGAAGTGGAAAGAAAGGAAATTCTATTGGTTGTGATAACAGAAGACTTTATGCTCAGTGAGTTAGCCAGATTCTCTCTCTTCTCTTCCCAAGCTATTCCATTATGGCTTCTGACTGTGCAGTTCCCCGTCACTACTGTGTCAGAGTTAATAAACTCTCGGTTGCCACTTCTAAGTGCAATCCGTTGTCCTCAGAAATATTAATATTGCAAAGTCCTTCCTTCTTCAAACATGTTCCTCTTTTGGCTTCTGCAATGTCACATGTTCCTGTTTTTGTTCTAGTTTTCTAGTCACCCTTCTGTGCTAATGGTCCTCTGTTCTATTTCTTCTTCCCCTTTAAATCTGTCCTGGGCATGATCTCCACTCACTTCTTTTCTCTATGTGTACATCTGTATAGTAGTTGGAATTCTCAGAGCATTAAACGCTGTCTGTGTGGTGATTCCTAAATCTGCCCTCAAATGCTAGATGTTTGGGTCAATTATCTATTTGATATCTCTACTTAGACGGAAATAGGCAACTCATGTTTAATAAACTCCCTTTCCTCCAAAACTACCGCTCTTCTGTAGGAACTTTCATTTGCTCAATCCATGCAGTTTTACAAGCCTAAAACCTGGAGGAATGCTTGGTTCTACTGTCCTCAGTCTCCTCCACCCAAACTATCCTAAGTCTCATTACTTTGCTATCCAAATACTATCTTGACTCTGTGGACTGCTTTCTGCCTCTTCAGTACAAACACCCAGTGCAGACCGTTAATGCCTCGTGCGCAGTTACTGCAGCACCGACACGGTCACCACACGTAAGCTAGGACTCTTCAGAGAAACAACCAATACGCAAGATGAAGGAAGTGAGACAGAGAGAGTGCCAGCTCAAGCGAGAGCAGAAGGCACTGGTCCGTGTGTGCATGGACACTGGCCAGGCCAAAATCTGGAGGGTGAGTCACCAGGTGAGAGACACAGAAGAGTTAATGTCACAACCTGTGCCCCAAAGCCATCTGCAGTAGAATTATGAAAAGCCAATGTGCCATAAATCTAAAGTCCAAAGAAAGTCTTCAGGACATTTCTTTCTTGCTCACAGAACCAATATTAGCTGTGATTCGATTTTCATAATCTGAAGATTGGCTAGAGTGTTGGCTAGCCATGATCCTTACTCCCAAACACAGTAACTTTTGTTGCTGTTTTTCTTTCCTTTTTTTTTTTCTTTTTTTGTACCAGGAATTGAATGCAGGACCTTGCACTTCCCACTTCCCAGACAGGTGTTTATGCCACTGAGCTATATCACCTGTCACTACCCTCATTTCTACCTCCCCAGTGACTAGCACTCACTGTTATCTCAAAACCTTCCTTTTCTGCATTTTGTCCCTCACCCCAGAGTACATTTCCCACACGTGGCAGACCATTTCCTTGTCTATTCAAACACTTCCAATGACTTCTGTAGGGGAGGAAATAAACCTCCCCTCTTCTCTGAGGTTCATTGGCTCAGGTCTGCAGAAAAAAAAACCCAAAAAATCAAGATTTATGTGTGTGTATAACACACTTATATGTATACAGAATAATTCAAGAGTGAGTAGTAATTCAGAGAGCTGCTTGGAATTTCAGGATTATGTGTCATCCTAACAAAATGTGATACATCTGTGCTGAAATCACAAACAAAGAGTAAGAGGTTTGGGTCCTCAGAGCAGTGGTGTGGGAAAGCAGCTAAGTGGGGGAACATGAGTGAAGGCTAAGAAGATGAGAGATAAAACCTTTATAAAAATAAATGTGTGCCTGGCTACTATGTAAGCAAGAAGACAAGAACTGTTGGTGTTTTCATCTTCTAGTTGCCTTCAGCTCACAATATTCTTTATACAAAAGTGAGGGACTTCAAGATGACGTGTCCTCATCTCTTTCATTAATTTATCTTATAAAATCCTGCACTGGCTTCTTCCTGTTCCAGGTGCTTGGAAGCTGCGGTTTACAGTGCAGTTATGACCAAGTCCAGGAACCACACCACACACAACCAGCCCTGAGAATGGCACAGAAATGGCATCAAGAAAGATACGATCACAAAGGTATGACTCTCTGAAGCGGGTAGACCCCAAATTCCTTAGGAACATGCGTTTTGCCAAGAAGCACAACAAGAAGGGCTTCAAGAAGATGCAAGTAAACAGTGCTAAGGCCATGAGTTCACATGTTGAGGCTATCAAGGCCAAGGAGGTCAAGTCCAAGATTATCCCAAAGGGAGTGAGCCGCAGACTCGCTTGACTTGCCTATATAGCCCATGCCAAGCTTGGGAAGCGTATCCATGCCCACATTGCCAAGGGTCGCAGGCCTTGCCGGCCAAAGGCTCCAGCTTCTGCTCCAGCCCAGGCTCTCAGAGGTGCCCAGGTCCCCATGAAGACTCTAGAGTAAAAGCTTCTTATCTGCTGATATTAAAACAGAAGGACTGGTGTGACCCCTGGGGTGCCATCTGTGGGGGGCTGGTGTCTTCCTCTGCTCTTTGTACAAATAAACCTGAGGCAGGATTTAAAAAAAAAAAAAAATCCTGCACTGCTGTAACCTTGGACTTCGGTCTTTCTTTCCCTTCTCTCCCTCTTCCATCCTCTCTTCCCTTCTTTCCCTCTCAGATTTGGCCTGCCCATTCTGCTTGTTCTTCTGTGCAGGTTTGGACATGCCTCTGCTAGTGTGAGCCTCTCTGCTGTCCCCTAGCTGTCTGGATCTAACCTATTTAATTCCAGTATCTCTTGCCATGTCACCTTATTGACGAAGCTTACCCTGACCACTTTACAGAAAATAACAGTTATCCCATCTTTCTGTAATCTTTTTTTTTTTTGCTTTATTTTTCATGAAATTTGTTACTATTTTTGCTATTTTCCCACCCAAACCAAGTAGAATATGAGATTGATTAAAACATTGACTTCTCTGTTCACTGCTATAGTGACAGTGCCTAAGGTAATCCGTGCCACAGAGCAGTTAACCAACACATTTTGTAAAATGCATAAGGAAAATTATTAATTACTTGGATGAATGTAGCTCTTGTTCTGGCATTTATTCCAAGGGAATATACTGTCTTTGATTTTTTTTTTAATTGCTAGTGTTTCCAAGGTTTCAAGACCTTAAAGTTTCCCAAGTCACACACTCTCAGAAATATTCAGTAACAGTCATCCAATTGATTAAAACCAGGGTAATAAAATAGCAGAGAAGCCTAGATTTTAGATCCACGTCTTTTTTCTTTGCATTTCTTTTGATTGGAATGACTCTTGGAACCTTTGCATAAGTGTTCCTGGCACATACAGCAGAGAGAGAGAGAGAGAGAGAGAGAGAGAGAGAGAGAGAGAGAGAGAGAGAGAGCACTATCCTGTCTAAAGTCTTTTGTCCCATGTTTCTGTGTCCATAGGGTTGGTATAAAGATTAAAGAGGTATTAAATATAATTATCTTAATAAAGTATTATGAACAGAGGAATAACTGAAAGTGGTGGTGATTATTGTCAATATTAGCATTTTAAAATGTTAGTTAATGATTAGTCTCCTGTCTAACTCAGGGATGACTGAAAGGTTTCCAGTGCATGAGAAAAACTTCACAGATGAAATTCCTAGAAGCCCATGTTCATCACCAAGATACCAGAACCAGGTTTACAATACCTACCCTGTCAGTTCTAAAATAATACATAATTTGTTCTGATTTTTCTCATAGGAAAGGAGCATCCGCGGAAAATAGAAGCAAACTAGAAGATGCGAGGATTGATTGGGAATCAGCAGGCTCCTGCCAACAAGTCATGTCCTCAGCGGCTTGATACCTAGAATGCTCAGGCTGACAAGTCAGGACACTACCGCTCTTCCTATACAATGTCTTGGGATACTTGGGGTTCCACTGAGAAAAACACATGGGATAAGAAGAAAGCAAGATACCTTACCAAGTGGCTGAAAATGTTGATTTAAATCATTATCCCTAGGAACAGGGCCTCTTACAGTCTACGGTAACATTGTTACCTGACCCAAATATAGGAAATGTTTGTTTTTTTGGTTTTCTTCGGTATTGAATATCGAAATCAGGACCTTGCACTTGCCAGGTAGGTGCTTATGCCACTGAGCTATGTCTCCAGCCTGCAAATGGCATGATTATTTTCATATGTAACAAACATTACAAAAATTTCAAAGTAATTTCTTCAAACTGATACACTGAACTAAATGCAAGGAAGTGCGTATGCTAGGTTTCTTGAGTGCAGATTCAGATGATTTATCCAGCCCTGCTGAGTGAGATTTCCAATAATTGATGTGCAAAGATCTGAATCCAACATAAATGAAAAGCCAAGGAAAGCACAGAAGTGGAAGCCACTGAGAGCTTAGCACACGATGGGAGCCTTTTGCTCCTAGTATGATACGGAGTAGATTGTATAATCACTTTTAAACTTCAATTTCCTGTCCTCAAGATAATAATAATCATTATTTGCAAAAGTTTTGAACTTGTGGAATTATGATAACTGAAAGATTGCAGGCTTTGCCTCTCCCAGCTTATTTTCCCTTTCTCTTCTCCATAATCATACTTCTACCTGTGTGTGTTCCTAGCTTCTGCGAGTGTTGGAATCAGGGACAGAACAGGAAGTGTTCTAAATGTCTGTATTTGGTTTTCATATCTTTTGGCACTATGGAAACCTAGGGGAGATGAAGGACATGTAAATATTAAGGTATAGCAGAGAAGGAAAAGTGATCACCCTTCTTAAATGGAAACGCAGACCCTTTTAAAATGGTTGAATGTGCCACACATGCCGGCGGTTTGCTCTAACCCTCACCACTGCTCTAAAGTGAGGATCTTAACCTGTTTTCACAAGTATCAGAATCCTAAGGAGAGTTTTTTACAACAGATTTCTGGTACTCACTCCAAGGATTTTTGGTTCAGTATTTCTGCTGTGAGGCCCAACAATTTGCATTTCTAGCAATTCCCAGATGAGGGAAATGATATTGGCTAGGGGCTGAGACTTCCAGGACTTCTGAGCTAGTGCAAAACACATAACTCTATGGGTATATCTTAAGTGCATATTTGTGGGTTTTTTCTTAAAAAAAAAAAAAAAAAAAAAAAAAAAAAAAAAAAAACCACTGGCAAGCACAAGGTCCTGAGTTCAAGTCCCACACATACCATAGTTTCACTAAAAATAAAAAAGTGTTTTAAGAAGACAGAAAGGAGGAGGCGACGGATGTAGTCTGTCAGATCTGTGTGCAGTGAACGTGAGGCCCCTGAACCAGGCCTCTTACACGGAGATCCAGAGAAAGGCTGCTTGGCAGGTCAAGGTTGATGAGACTGTGACAGGCCACTGCGGGGACAAGAGACAGTCTAGGAGAGACCCTCTGAGCAGACCGACATCCTACATGGACCAGTGGCCACGGATTGCCTAGGCTGATACTGACACAAGTAAGTCAAATACCAGCGTTTTTCCATCCTCCCTGCTGGAGAAAATAAACAAACAAACAAAAATTCCCAGAGAAATGGAAGGACTTGAATTGATTAAAGAATAGGAGATTAAAACAAGAATTTCTTTTTTGTATGTATTTCGTACAGGGTCTACAGGGTCTCACTACACAGATCAGGTTCCTGGTGATTGTCCTGTTGTCAGTCTCCTGAGTGCTGGGATTACAAGTACGTACCACCACGCCCAGTCTCAGGTGCCATCTCAGCACATCCCGGGGGCAAGGCTGGCATGGCACTGCGGGGATCGAACTCTGGTCCTTGTGTCTGTGCAAGCAGGCGCTTGCTTTAAACTGCTGAGCTACATAGCCAGGTTAAAACAAGAATTTCTTTTTTTTTCTTTTTCTTTTTTTGGTGGAACCGGGGATTGAACTCAGACCCTTGCGCTTGCCAGGGAAGCACTTACTCCACTGAGCCATCTCCCCAGCCCCCCCTTTAAAAAAAAAAAACAAAAAAACAAGAATTTCAATTGCATTGAAGTATACATTCCTTGAACAATTTGATTAGTGGGCTAAAAGGTACTTTCTGGTATATGGTAGAAAATCAACTTATAACTATGTCTGCCTCTGCTATACATATTTTACGCAGCTGCTTGATAAGTAAATATTAGCTTTCATTTACAAAACGGTAAAATCCAATTCACTTACGAAGGTGGCGGTGTGGAATCCACCGTGAGTACTTTCTGAAGAGGGCTGATATTGACTCACACGTGGGTAAGGAAGGGCAGTCAGAGGTGTAGCGAGCAGCTGGACACTGAATGGTTAAAACTGGGCTGCGAACACTGAATAAAGGAAGACTGAGGGGAAAGATGATGGCTGCCCTCAGATATCTGAAAGACTTATTGTGGGAGAGAGAATGTCCTTGTTCTTCATTGGGATGTTGATGGCATGAATGTTTGATTTAATCCTCAGAAAGAGGAAGTTTCTCATAGTTCAGTGTTCATCAATGTCAAGGAATTCAAACAGATGCCCAATGTTCATTTTGTCTGGAATGTGGTCAGAGGATTCCTGCATGCGGAGGAATGTGGTCCTGGCACTTTCAGTTTTAGGATGATATGAAACGTGGCAACTGACAGTGCCAAATTCCAGGAAATACACTTGGGCTTTCTGTCCTTAACTCACTGTCTGTCTGAAAGCTGAATCTAAATTACATATTAAAAGTACATAGTAATTAAAATTATACATTATAAGGAGTGTTATTATTTTGCAAATCAGGCTTAAAAACACATAACAAACTTCTAGAGCTCACAGTACCTGTAAATTACAGGGCCATGTTTTGAACTCAATTCTGTTGTGTTAAAAGACCATGTATTTTCTTTTTTCTTTTTTTTGGCAGAACCAGGGATTGAACTCGGACCTTTGTACTTGCCAGAGAAGTGCTTATTCTACTGAGCCATCTTTCCGGCCCCTGACCATGTACTTTCAACCATACACTTCACTTCTCTAACATGCCCTTTCAAAGATAATGAACAAATCCTTAGTTCAAGGAGAGAACTTTCAAAATATGCCATCAAGGGGTTGGGGAGATAGTGCAGTGGAATAAGTGCTTGCCTGGCAAGCACAAGATCCTGAGTTCAATTCCTGGTACCACCAAAAAAAAAAAAATGTCATCATTATTAATACACTAATTAATGACATGGGCCCATTGAGATTTTTAACTGACATATGGTTACATAGAAACATATACATAACTTACGTTAATATATCCTATCTTCTAGAGGAATGTGAATTTGCTTTGATCAATGTGGTAATTAACTGTACATGTTAATTTGACCCAGCCCTAGAGCTCAGACGTCTGGTTGGACGCTATATAGGTCATGCTGTGAAGATGTCTTGGGATGAGATTAATACTGAAAGTGGTTGCTTTTGCATTATGTCCTACAAACTCATCTGTCCTGTCAAATCGACAGAATTTCTGCCAAGTCAGGTGATAAGCACATGTAATTTCAGCAATCTAGGCTGGGATTAAACCCAATCTGGGCAATTACTTAGTGTGAGCCTATCTCAACATAAAAGTTTTAGAAAGGGCTGGGGATATAGTTCAGTGTAAAGGCCTTGAGTTCAGGCCCTGTAGTACACACCCATACCCACACACATACATACCCCTAGAATTTTCTTCTAGTGAAAGGTTTCTATTCCTTTTTGCATATGTACATTTTCTGTATCCCCTCATCTATTAATGAACAAACCAAACCACCCCCCAAAAAAAAGCGCCTGATGTGTGGAATATGAAAGAGTTGAACTCATAAGATGGCAGTTACCACAGTGTGAGAGTCCAGTGGAATAGAGAGATTTTGGTCAAAAGGGTACCAATTAAATATGAGGATAATTTTCGAGATCATTTGTCCAACATGGTGACTAACAATGCTAAGTGAAATTAGTCAGATACATATGTTTAAATATTGGATGGTTCTCTTCTATAATCACGTATGTATGCATGTATTCGGCAAAACAGAAGACAGACAAATAAGTAAGGAAATCTTTTTCAAGTAGATGGAGGGAATAGGAGGTAGAGAAAGGGGAGGGAAAGGGTAGAAAACAGAAGAATTGCAGGGAGGAGATGATGTTGAAAATAGAGCTTTTGGAACTGGGAAGCAGATTAGGGGAAGAAGCAGGGAGAAAGGGGAGAGCCATGGGATGAAAAAAAGAATTAAGATGTATTGTGGACACATGCCAAGCCCTCACTGTAACTGTAATCATTGTATGCTATATGATTTTAGCTTGATTTGATTATTCCACATTATACACACAGCAACATATCATACTGTAGCCCCTAAATATGTAACTTGTCCATTTAAAATAAAAGTAGGGGAGATAGCTCAGTGGTCTAAGTGCCTGCCTGGCAAGTGCATGGACCTGGGTTCCATCCCTGATACCATATGCCATGCTGGCCCTGGAACCCTGAGTATGTAATGCCTATAATCCCACAACTGGGGAGGCTGAGGCAAGAGGATCCCTAGGAGTCCGAGCTGCGTAGCCAGACCCTGCATCAGGAAATAAATAATTTTTAAAGAAGTACATTAGAAATGTTGATAAAAATATTTTACAAATCAGTAGACTGAATTTTGTAGAGTACCTTTCATTCCGCGGATGAGCTCCAGGCAGTCACAGGAAGGCCAAAGAGAATAAAGCCTGACTTCCCACCGAGAAGGCCTCCGGGCAGCAGTAGACTGCTTGCCCTTTCAGAAGGTCTCTTCTCCAGGCCTCCAACCTGCAAGGCTGCCGTCCAGCTTTTGCACCCACATGTCCACAACTGCGGCTGCCAATGCCTTCAAATCGATTTTTCTATAAACCTACATACATCCCATTGATGGTACTTTTTTGGAGAGCAGTGGCTAAAGCACTTATTTGTAGTTTTTTGCCTTTAGGCTCCTGGTTCCCTATGGCTCTAAACGGTGTAGTGGAACAATTACCTAAGGACGTGGAAGTAGCCAAGACTTCAGATGAGACCACAGCCTTGAGCGTTATTCTGATTACACTTTCTAGAGGGTCAAGCACCCAGGTTCCTGACTGCAGAGCTGCAAAGTAACGTTTAAATAAAGACTATGAGCTGAACTTAAGAAATTTCTTTGGCACAATCGAGTGTAACTGAGACATATTTGAACTGAGGTTCTGGGGACATGGGTCTGAACACACGACCACTTCGAAACAGTTTGTGCAGACCTCGCACCTCTGAAGTCTCATTTTCTCTACCGGTGATGACAGAAGGCCCGGCAGAGCGTCAGCCTCCCGCAACTGTTATAATCCAGTGTCTCTATTAATCCTGCTGTTTTTTCATTACAACAAAGACTGATAAAAGTCAGTAGAACACACCCCGAAGTACCAGGTGTTTGGATTTGATGGCCGCAGTCCAGCTTTCTTTTCTGCCCATAGCTGTCTGAACTAGTCGTTCTTGTCCCCACCCAGGCATTCTCCATCAGTGGCCAATCAAGGTGAAATGACTTCTGCAGCGCTCTGCCTAAGGCTAGGCAGGCTCACAGCACATGCTGTGTTGTTCAGGCTCTGGACGTGTGCACTGCTTTGGCATTCAGAGCTTCGCTGCGCCTTGCACTTTGTGAATCAACTCTGAGGATGTACAGTGGGAAGGGACCCTTTGCCAGGCTTGAGCCCTGCTCCTCCTCAGGTCCAGAGAGGCGTGTCCATGCCCCTCTGCCCTGCGGCTGCTCTGGGGCAGCAATGCCAAGAGCGGGGGACTGGCTGCAGTGAAGGGCAGGATTCGCTCTGGCACCTGGACCCACTAAAAACGCGGTGTTATCTGTTGGGCCCCAGGTTCCTATGCCTTCAGTATGACATGAAAGAACGAGGGAGAGGGGAAGGCAAGAGAGGAGTGGGAGAGACGAAGAGAGGCAGGCAAGCAAGGCAAAGCTAAGCTAAGAGAACTGGACAGAAGAGTGAAACGATGGCCCGGAGCCTGGCGGAGGGGCAGCGCAGGGACACGGAGGCGGGCGGGGAGCGCGCCGCTCCCGCGCCGCATCCCAGCCCGGGTCGGCTCCGGGGCGCTCAGGCCGGCGAGCTCCGGCTCGGCCCGTCCCCTCCCCGCCCGGGAGCGGCGCCCTGCTCCGAGCGGCTGTCCCCTCCCGGCCCGCCCCGGGGCCACTTCTCCCTTTCTGCCCTCGGAGCCGGAGCGACGCCCGGGTCGGCAGCCGCGCCCGGGGACCGGGACCGCGCGCCGCGCACCTGAGCCCCCGCCC